>NW_024879140.1:257500-301347 GCF_018340385.1 Cyprinus carpio | reverse complement strand
ACTAACTTCCTACTTACTACTTTACTTGCACTATCTTTACTAATACTTTTACCCTACTAAACCTTAAACTATAAACTCGTGACTACTATACTTACTACTCAGTGTACTACTCAAGACTCTCTTAACCCTATATCTTAACCCTACACTATAACCTACCCCTAACCTCTACTACCCTAACCCTTAACTAACCTAACCACTAAAACTAAACGCTAAAACTTAACGAGATTAGAACTCGTAAAATACACCTACTAACCCCTTAACCCTAACTGACCTACAACCCTAACCCTTGCTACCCTAACCCTATGGTAACCGGTATACCCTAACTTACATAACCGAGACCCGAACCCTAACCCTAACCAAATAACCTCGAAACCCGACCCTCTAACATTCCTATACACACCGTAAACCCTGACCAACCTTCTACCTAACCTGGTGACCTACCCCCCTAACCTGACCCACTAACCCTATAACCGAACCCTAAAACCTAACCCCCCCCTACCCAAACCCCTATAACCCCTAACGGAACTTAAACCCTAACCTTAAACCTAACGCTAATAACCGACCTAATACTTAAACCCTACTAACCCCTAACCCTAAACCTTAACTACTAACCTAACCTACCTAACCCTAACCCTAACCCCTAACCCTAACCCTAACCCCCAACCACCACCAAAAAACCCTAACCAGCCCAACCCATTTGGACTACGTCACACCATCCACATAGAGACACTTCGACTCTAGGCGGGAACTAAGAAACTCACCATAGCCCTAGCACACCAAAACTCAGTAATGGACGTACAATCTCGGCGCCTGTGGCGCTAGAGAGACGGCACTTGGGTGCATTCGAAAAGCCCACTCCCTAATTAGTATACCCACCAAGTTTCAGCACTCTAGGACTTATGGTACCCGAGATAAGGAGGGGGAGGCACTTCGGGGGGAGGCACTCTTCGCATTTATCTATATAACCTAACTCTAACCCAAACCACTCAAAAAAATCTCAGAAACACTCAAAAACCACTCAAGAACACTCAAAAAAACCAACCAAAACCAAAAAAAACAACTCAAAGAACACTCAGAAACACTCAAAAAACAGCCAGAAACACTCAAAACCAAGACCAACCCGACCAAAACCACCCAAAACCTAACCAAACCACTCAAAGAACACTCAGAAAACACTCAAAAACCACTCAAAACCACTCCAGAACACTAAAACCCAACACCAAACCACTCAAAAAACACTAAGTCCAACCCATTTGACTAAGTCACAACCAGCCACATAGAGAAACTCGACTCTAGGGCTGGAACTAAGAAACTCAACCATAGCCCTAGCACACCAAAACTCCAGTAATGGAGCAGTACCATATCTCGGCGCCTGGTGGCGCTAGAGAGACGGCACTGCATTCGAAAGCCCACTCCCTAATTAGTATACCCACCAAGTTTCAGCACTCTAGGACTTATGGTACCCGAGATAAGGGGGGGAGGCACTCTTCGCATTTATCTATATAACCCTAACCCTAACCTAACCAAACCACTCAAAAAAATCTCAGAAACACTCAAAAACCACTCAAGAACACTCAAAACCAAGACCAACCCGACCAAAACCACCCAAAACCTAACCAAACAACCAAAAAAAACCAGCCAGAAACACTCAAAACCAAGACCAACCCGACCAAAACCACCCAAAACCCTAACCAAACCACTCAAAGAACACTCAGAAACACTCAAAAAAACCACTCAAAACCACTCAAGAACACTAAAAACCAACACCAAACCACTCAAAAAACACTAAGTCCAACCCATTTGACTAAGTCACAACCAGCCACATAGAGAAACTCGACTCTAGGGCTGGAACTAAGAAACTCAACCATAGCCCTAGCACACCAAAACTCAAGTAATGGAGCAGTACCATATCTCGACGCCTGGTGGCGCTAGAGAGACGGCATTCGAAAGCCCACTCCCTAATAGTATATACCCACCAAGTTTCAGCACTCTAGGACTTATGGTACCCGAGATAAGGGGGGGAGGCACTTCGGGGGGAGGCACTCTTCGCATTTATCTATATAACCTAACTCTAACCCTAACCCTAACCTAACCCTAACCCTAACCCTAACCCTAACCCTAACCCTAACCTAACCCTAACCTAACCTAACCTAACTCTAGGGCTGGAACTAAGAAACTCAACCATAGCCCTAGCACACCAAAACTCAAGTGATGGAGCAGTACCATATCTCCGGCGCCTGGTGGCGCTAGAGAGACGGCACTGGGTGCATTCGAAAGCCCACTCCCTAATTAGTATCCCCACCAAGTTTCAGCACTCTAGGACTTACGGTTACCCGAGATAAGGGGGGGGAGGCACATCGGGGGGAGGCACTCTTCGCATTTATCTATATAACCCTAACCTAACCTAACCTAACCTAACCCTCTAACCCTAACCTAAATGACAAAATAAAAAAATATATAGAGCAAATATGAATCTGTGATGGTTTAACCCTACCCAGATCAACAAAACCCGGACAGGCCACTAACCCTACCCAGATCAACCCTGGGCAAAACAGCCCTCCACAAAATAGCCCGAGAGTAAATAGCCCACTTATGGACGCTCTAGAAAATAAATAAATAAATGATTAATGAGAAATATATAAACAATAATTAAGGAAATAAATAAATAAATAAGTATCATAAAATATTATACATTACCACATCTGTATCTCCACCGCTGAGTTCATTCAGCCATCGATATCAGAAAGGTGGACCTTTTGACCTTCTGGATTCACGGATGATCCTGGGACCTGAAAAGACCAAAGAAAAAATTATGTAGAGCAAACAGGAGTCTGTGATGGGATCCCCCCTGATCCCACACCATTGCAAAGCGGTCAGTGGAACGGATGGACAGTGCATAACCATCTTCAGGTCCCTCGGGACCTGACGATTGGACTTACAGAAATCCTCTCTAACCCTAACCCTAACCTGGTAAAACTTCAGTTAATTACTGTGTTCAATTAGCATCACTCACCTGTCTTATCTCCTCCTGATCGGCCATGTTGAAGAGACTGTAGCGAGTGACTCAAGTTCATGGGTCTGTTCCCGCCCTGGTTGTTAGGCAAAATGTGATTGGTTGGAGAGAGAGCGTGCTGCGATTGGTCAGCGCAACACGGGCGTTATCTGATTGGGTTAAGTAGACGGTGGGTGGAGTCGACCTATTTGTGGATTTTTCTTCAGTGGTGATGCTAGAATTGTGTCAAAATCCACAAGTGCGTGAGGTGATCGACAAATGCGCAGAAATCAATTCACAAATGCGCAGAAAGCGATTCACAAAAGAATGCAGGCAGAATTGTGCTTGTGACATAAAAACATATTTGTGACTTTGTTTTTCACTAGAAAATCTAATTTTTATATATTTGTGTATTTAATTATTTTTTGTTAAACTCCTAACATATATTTGTGGATCTCATTCTAGTCATTTGTGGATACGATTATTTTTTGTGAACAGCTTTACATTTATTTGTGGATCATAATCTATTTATTTGGAATATTGCTACAATCCTACCCCCATATTCCTTGAATAATGGTTGATGAATACACAAGGGTTTAACAGGACTACTTAAAATGCCACAAGTAAGTCAAGAATCTAGGAAAGAATATATATATTCCAATATTACATCATCATCATAACAATGTTCTCAGCTAGAGTGAAAACTATGTAATTACTTGTAGAATTTGAATGCACAAGTTTGTTTCCGTTGACTCTGAACTATTGCAGGAAAGAAATACCTAAAGCATAGTCCAATGTTCCATGTAAGGCCGCTCTCGCAGCAGGAACATGCTGGAATGCACTGCAAAATGACAGCAATACACAGAACACAGCGTCTCTCTCTCTCTCTCTCTCTGTCTCTCTCTTTCTCTCCATCCACAGCAGAGCTGCAGCCAAAACAAATCCTCCTCACATCCATCCAGAGCTGTCTGCCGTGGCCTGGCCTGTTTCTCCTCAAACCAAGATTTGTTTTCTCCTTTGGGCCACATGATCAAGGCAGCTTTTAAGTGCTGATAATACAAATCATTGGGTTCCAAAAACAACAGTATGTCAGACATAATCACAACTAAAGTAAAACACTTGTAATTATTGTAATACTTAAAATTCTATTTTAAATATTTTAAATGTGCACTCTATAAGACTTTTTGTAAAACATTTATGTGTAGCTGGCTCTTATTCATCTCAATAGTGTCAGTACTCGGGTAGCTACTGGCATGGATGCGAGTTTGGCATGGAAGCGGTTCTTCTGTACACCAGAGCTGCAGGTCATTGTGGTTTGTTTCATACATTCTGTTTGTTATTGTATTGTCTGGGTTGCTTGTTATATGTAGACGTACTTTCATGTTCATGCCCTGTGAAGTTCCTTGAAAAGTAAAAGGAAAAAAAAATTAAGATAAATATGGCTTACAAAAAAAAACAATATAGACTGTCCCATAAGATGTACCATAGACTATGCTTTTATTCTATGCACTAAGTACTCAGCCATCTAGTGTAGGGATTTGCCACCCTGCTCCTGGAGAGCTACCTTCCTGCAGACTTCAGTTCCAACCTGCTCTGGGACACCTGTATGTAACTGACAAGTAGCCCTGAATGCCTTGATTAGCTTCAGGTGTGTTCATGTATTTGATTGGGGTTGGAGCTGAAGTCTACACAATGAAGCAGGGTTGGAGACCCCTGATCTAAGGCTCATCCACAAGAAGCCAGAGCTATCCCTATCTGATGTTTTTTTTTTTCCTTGTTCTTCTGTAAACACGGCATGATCTTAAGAAATATCTGCGTATATACGAAACCACTGAAACTGACTCAAAATGTAGTATACATGCCAGACCAGTATGTGGAGCTGTAATTCTGCCAGAGAGATATGCTAAAACTGGAGAAGAAGACTTGGAGCATATGCATAATTCTTGTGAGCTGTATACAAACCCAATGTAACAATAAGAAAAGCTAGTAAAGTTAGTAAAGCTAATAGGCTCAGTATCTTCTACAGCATGAACAGTGTATGTCTGTATGTATGTAGTCTGCCTTTGTTGTTGTTGTTGCTGTTACATGACATAGCCGTGTCTGACTGGGGTTGAGATGTGAGGTGACATCATCATTTCACAAAATGTACAGATTGGCTGTACACAAGAAAACGCAAAGTTGTTGTTTTCAGATTTATCCACTCTGGGACCCGGTTACAAAAAATAACAATTTCTGGCTCCCAAAACGCCAGATTCGTCTTGACGATTTGCCGATACAATACAGAATGTTTATGTTTACAGATAAACATGTCTCAGTGTGGATAGAGAACTACTGTATGAGGTTTAAAAGGTTATTTTGCCATCCAGCATCTGATGGTCCATTACAGTGAGTGCATGAAGTGGCCAACATTCTACACCTTCTTTCTTCAGTTAAAACAAGTGCATCCTCTGGATATTTAAAGTACTATTTTTCTTGTTGGAATTTTTTTGTGTGTGAGCATATTACATATTACAGTATTTACACTACAAAACATCATAGAATAGTGCATAAGTATGTGAATTGGGATGCACCTATATTGTTAATCACAACCGCATGACAACATTCCACAATCATGACATTCCTAATCATGACCCTGGGAATCTGTTACTGCCAACATATATACAAAACTGGATCTTTTTTTTTTTTTTTAGGGTGGAATTAGGGTGCTTGACTTGGGAAGGTTAAACAGACGTCAAACAGCTCAAAGCAAACCTGAAATTGCATACTGATGCATTTGCTTGGGACCATCATCAGTTTGAGGCAAAGATGATGTGATGTTTAAAGGGTTTTTAAATGCTTTCGTGATTTGAAAATAATTCAAATTGGAGGCCATTATCAAAACATTGCATATGCAGTGTGTCATAATTAAGGCTGGACTGAGTGGCACAAATGGACAATAAAGGCAATAAAGCAAAATGTAAATATGTCCTGTTGATTAATATTATGCTATAATATTTCCATAGTATCAACTGGATGCAAAAGTTTGATTTACCTAAGAGGGAAAATACACACATCCAAATACAATCACCAGCAGGTGCAGACCAAAAAAAAAACTTTATATTTTATATATATATATATTTAATCATTTATTTATTTATTAAATTATGTCATTAATGACTCACCCTCATGTCG
The DNA here is from genome assembly GCF_018340385.1 of Cyprinus carpio. NCBI lineage: Eukaryota > Metazoa > Chordata > Actinopteri > Cypriniformes > Cyprinidae > Cyprinus > Cyprinus carpio. The sequence goes on along the minus strand of NW_024879140.1, from coordinate 295,184 downwards.
TTCCGAACCCGTAAGACCTCCGTTCATCTTCGGAACCCAGTTTAAGGTATTTTAGATTTAGTCCAAGAGCTTTCTGACCCTCCATTGAAAATGTAGGTACGGTATACTGTCCATGTCCAGAAATATAATAAAAACATCATCAAAGTAGTCCATGTGACATCAGAGGGTCAGTTAGAATTTACTGAAGCATCGAAAATAAATTTTGGTCCAAAAATAACAAAAATTACTACTTTATTCAGCATTGTCTTCTCTTCCGGGTCTGTTGTGAGTGCATTCAAAACACTGCAGTGACGCCGCTGACGTACGATGCTGCTGACGTGTTATCTTTCTTATTGGGCACATCAGAAAACACGTCAGCAGCGTCGTACGTCAGCGGCGTCACAGCAGTGTTGTGAACGCACCCTTAGCGCTATATTTATGATCCTTCACAGAGCGCGTCACATATGAGTGGTTAATCACGTGCACTGGCATATTTTCAAATAATCTTATTCTAACATTTGGTAATATTTTTATTCAAAATTGCGATTCCTCGATTTCTGAAAAATAAAATCGAGGCAAAACAATAAATTTGAATTAATCGATAAAATCATCATAAAAAAAATAATAAAATATATATATATATATATATGTGAAACTGAACAAAGAGAATCTGTGCACTATCAAACCATTCCTATTGTTTTCAAAATAAGCCAGCAACATTTTGATGTGAGATCTTTTCACTAACAAAACGTTGTCATTTTATTTAGGGGAAAAAAATGAAATAGTTGAATAGTGTGTGGATTCCTCTTGTTTCATTTCCCAGACTCTGAGCCATTACAGGTTAGAATTAGATAAAGCACAGTCCAGTGTTCCATGTATGGCCAATCTCGCAGCAGGAACATGCTGGAATGCACTGCATAATGACAGCAATACACAGAACACAGCGTCTCTCTCTCTCTCTCTCTCTCTCTCTCTCTCTCTCTCTCTCTCTCTCTCTCCATCCACAGCAGAGCTGCAGCCAAAACACATCCTCCTCACATCCATCCAGTGTTGTCTGCTGTGGCCTGGCCTGTTTCTCCTCAAACCAAGATTAGTTTTCTCCTTTTGTCCACTTGATCAAAGCACTTTTTAGGTGGCAACAATACAGATTATTCAGTTTAAGGCTTAGCGTTCAGTCAAATGTAAGCCTCATCTGTCCCTTTGCCGCATCGTCCTGTGCGCAGTACACAATATTTTGCCATCAGCGGGGTCCGTGCAGACTGTGCGCACAAAGACAAATTTTCTAGCTTCTCACGCATGTATCATCTGTAATTGTCATCTGGGTATAAACCTGGAATTTACTGCATGAATTGGTCCAGCCCAATATTCAGTTGGGTTGTTGATTATAAGAACTACTGTAGTGGAGAATCACAAAGCAGTGACTGAGTGTGCATCAAATGAATCCATACGACTTCATGGTCAGTGGAGTGCATTCTGAAACACTAAAACACTTGATCATGTGCGAGATGTAATGTTAACCAGATAAAGCATACACCAGCTTTTTGAAAGTCACTGCAACCTCTTTCATAACTATCAACAGGCATGAAAATAAATGTGCAAAAATGAATTTTGTTTCATATATGAAAGATTTGAACAAATATTTACATTTACATTTATGCATTTAGCAGACGCTTTTATCCTAAGCGACTTACAGTGCAATCAGGCTAACATGTGTTTTTTTTTGTTTTTTACCTAACATGTGTTGCCCTGGGACTACAAACTTCATATGAGAAGGTGCTTTGAGTGTGGTTTACACATGTAAACATGTTTCAGGTTTTAACATTTGTGTAACTGCAATATTTGGCAGTTACAGGTTACTACACAAAAAAAAAGGAAGCGCAAGTATAAAACAGTGATCTCCAGATTCAAAATTAGGGATCATATTTACTCACTGAGAATTGAAGGTCATTCTTCAGTTTTCTGCAAAAATGATTGAGGGTTAATCCAAACTGCATCACAATGCCACCTGAAAAAAAAAATAAAAAAAGATGCAAAACAACCAAGATAATACTAAAATATTCTGTAGCAACAATAAAAAAAAGTGTATTTATAATACCCACCACTTTCAGCTCCTGCTGTTAGAAACAATGCTGAGTGGTATTGTGATACAAACCGGTACCCACTAACCACTAACCATAACCCCAAAGAGACAGCTCTGTAAAGTATTGTAAGATATTGTTCATTTTAAATTCAATTATTTATCACAGGCAAAGAATCCACTCTTCCTAGGCACAAAATTGAATCAAAGTATTAGCCGCTGAAACTTTAGCCGTTTCTTCCAAAGTTTATCTTGCTTTACTACACTGCTGTTTTTCATCACTGTCAAACTTAAGTAAATTTGTTCATTTTTTCAGATTTCTAACATCTAACCAAACCATTTCTCATTCTTTTAGACATAGAGACCACAATACAAGGTCAAAGAATGCTCTCTCTTGTAGCAAACAAAAATACTTCCATATTTGAAAGTGTAATCATATTCTGAAATTAGGAAGAATGTCAGCATAGAAGGAAGGTATTTCTTCAAATTTAGTATAATACACCACATCAGAGAGTGGTGTGATATTAACATAATATATCTGAAAGAATAAGGAATAATAGAGATCTGCTCATGTTTTTCAAGGGAGAATATTGTACTGCTATAAATGTTTTTACACAGTTGACTCCAAAAAAAAATGTTTCATGACTTGTTTATGCTTTGCTCCTGGTTTAATGTTCACTTATTTACAATGCTCCTGAAAATAGGTTTTAAAATGGGCAAATCAGATGTAAAACTGATGGCAGATTTAAGCATATATATCTGTTTTTGAAATAAATTTACTTCAGTATTTGCATACCTCTTTTTAACATTTTCTATCTATTGCTCTGCTGCCTTTAACTAGAACAACTGGGAATTACAGAAGAACTAATGGATTTAATTCGGAAAATCTGCCATAGAATAATAATAGTAATACATTCTATTTGTAATGCACCTTTCCCAAACTCAACATGTACAGAACCAAATCAATCAAACCAAAAATACATAATATCAGAAAAATTACAATAGTAAATCATAAACAAAAAACTTTATTAAAAAGATGTGTCTTAAGTTTCTTAAAACAATCCCAAGAAGCAGCATTCTTAATAAAAACAGTCCTCAACAAAAACAAACATCTGTCTATGACCGAAAATCTATACGGGGCAAAAAAAAAAAAACAATGCCTAAACCAAAAATAAATACAGCTTTCATTCAAATGACCTCCTAACCTCTGCAAAAGGTCTGATCAGCAGCTAAAGAGAGCCTCAGTAAAGCCGGTTCAATCTGACAGGAATATTATAACTTGTTTTTGATTGTTTTTAATGATTTGTTCAAAAATATATGCTGATTTTGTATGTTGTATATTATGTCCAAACCATTCTATTTAAAAAAAATCTAGGAATCTCTATCTTCAAATAGATTTAGATGAGCTAGTGTGCATGAAGTCTCCTTGGTCATTGTAGATGAGTGTCACAGCAGTTGCTCACTGAACAAAGATTATTTTAAGCTTTTCTTGACATTCAGTCCCAGTATTCACTGGAAAAGATGAAAATGAAACACAGCTCTGGATCTCTTTAGCTAAATTCTATAAACATAAACCTTAATCGAAAGTCAGTCACATCAACTGAATTGAAGACTAGTGTCCATTTGCACACTTCTATGTCTGTAGCGGTGTCGCAGTTTGCGGAACAGTTTCTTGACTGGATCTGTGTACTCCCTGTTGGCGAGTCCCAAAAGCAGGGGCACGACAGCAATGCCCCCAATGCCAACACAGGACAGCACAATGTGGCCAATGCGATTGCTCTTTCCTCCCCGTCTGAGCAAAAACTCCATGCCTACATGGGTGTAAACAATGTAGGGCACCCAGCAGGTCAGGAAGGCGAGAGAAACGGCCACAACACAACAAGCATAACGCATTTCTATTCTCCGTCTGCATTCCCTGTTTGCTACGGCTCGCTGCAGACGCTGGATGTCCCTCAGTTGTTCTCGTGTGATCCACAGCACGCGCAACGTCATGGCAGCGATGGAAAGGATGGCGGGTGCCAGAAGACCATACACTTCCAAATAGATGAAAGCATTTGGAAAGACACTGCGGTATGTACAGCAACGCTCTCCAGACAGTGCTACACAGTTAGAGCGTGTCGTGCTGTTGGTTACTGGACAGCACTCATTCCGATCATGAATAGCCTTGTTGTTCCAGCCAAAAGCAGGCAGCAGTGCAAACAGCAGCGGCAGCATCCAGACGGCCAGCAGCGGCAGCACAAACCGCCGATGCAGCCAGAGCTGTCCACGCTGAAGCGGACTCATGATGCTCCGATAACGCTCGTAGTGCACCAGCACCAGGTTAAAGAGAAAGGCCAGGAACAGAAAGTTAGGAAAGATGTGCACCAGCAGGCAGGACGAGAAGCTGAGCGGGCGGTTCAGGCCCATCCAGGGGATGAAGGGAAGCGCCACGCCGGTGCACAAGTCGGCCACCAGCAGGCTCAGGAAGAAGTAGTTCTGTGAGTTGTGAAGCTGCCGGTTGCAGGTGATGGCCAGGATGATGAGCAGGTTGATCAGGATGATGGCACAGGAGACGGGCAGCGTGATGGCATAGATCAGCTGGGCCTCCACATTGCTCCCAGAGACGTTTCGCATCACCGCAGCCATTACTGCGACTTTCCACAACAAACGTTAAATCTGCATAAAGAAGAGTATGATACATCATTACTTTAATATTGATTAATAAATCCACACATATCATTGAACAATCTGCAATCTATGTTACTAGTTATATTCTGTCAACATATCAAATCCATTAGGTTTTTCCCCTTCCACTAAAAGGATTTAGTGATTATTTGTGGCAGCTGGCCCCCCTTCTGTTATATGCTGCTTAATAAAAAAGACAAGTAGTACAGTATTTCCTTTCTGGCTAATTTGCTTTGTCGTGTGAGCAAATTTGATTTGTGTGTCTGGATTTTGTGGTATTGGGCATGAATCCTGCATCTACTGGAAACGGGACCTTTATCAGTTCTCAAAGATATGATGATACCCTAAATCAGCGATTGGATGGCAAGACAGAGCAATGTGATGACGTACTAGATATATTGCTGCTTAGAAATTTTTATTAATTTGTACATCATTTAGTTTGGATTAGATTTAGTGATCTCCTCTGTTGCATATTATTGCTCACTTTATTTCTTAAAGTCAGAAACCTTTCTAAATGAGGAGCAAGAGTAATTTATTACAGAGCCAACAACCGTCATGATACACAATGTCAGAAAAGCTAGATTAGAAAACAAGCTAGAGCACAGAACACACACAAAAGCTATTTTGTGTTTAATGTGAAACAGGCCTAAGGTGTAGTAAACCTTCCTTATAAGACAAAAGTTACTAATATTCGGGATTATTCAATTCAATAATTCAATACTAAATTCAATTCCAGGTACGTGTGATCTACTAAACTAATAGTTCTTAACTGATGTTACCAAACCTTTAAACTAAGCAGTTCATTCAGAGTTCCATTTAGAATGTACTTTTATTTGACATTTTCTGTATCTTTGCATTAGATGCAATACTGGATTAGATGTTTCAAGTACAAGTAAAAATGTACATTTAGCTCTGATATAATAAAATGGTTAGTCTATAATATGTCCATTAGAAATGTTTTAATGCCATATAACAAATAAAAGCTGATGCTAACTTTTTTTTGCTAATAAATGGCCCATTTCCCAGGTTTATAACAGTCATGAACAAGGAACTCCTTCGACCATAAATTCAACACTTTCTTTATGAATGCTGGGTTTCCTAAAATGTTATTCACAAAGCAACTAAAAAGTGAGAAAGAAAACGTACCTTTTGTCAGCTTGGCTTGAAGTGAATATTAAACTCCTCAGGTCTTCATCACTATGGGGTCATGTCAGGTTGTTTAGCACAAAATAAGAAAAGTTTGCAGGTTAGCAAACTGCAAAAGGCAAAAGCACAGTCCATTATAAGTCTGATTTTTTATCAGAGCTCTACACGGTAAGATCCTCAACAGCTGGAAAGAGACAAAGTCGTTTGTCAAGCAGAGAAAGTCAACAGGGGCGAGTCCAGGGGGAACATCGCTTGTAAAACTCTGAGCAACACCCGAGCAAACCTACAAACCTGTGACATGCACAGTTAATGCATGTACGCATGACAGATAAAGAGAGAGGACAATATAGACAATTTCAGACCTTTGACCGAGTCAGGAGGGATGTCAGAGATGTGTGTAACCACGAACAGATAAAGTGTATAGAAAGAAACACACCTGAAATGGAGACATTACTGCATTCTCAAAATTTAGCTAATTCAAATTAGGGACATTTATACTAAAACACAGATTCAATAGTGTACATTGTATAATGATACTTTTCTTATTACCTTTGTATTCTTTAACTGTGAAACAGATTAAACAAGCAAAACACACATTGAAATTTTGTCAGTGAATGAGTGCAATGAAGTTACAGACGTTTCTCGTTTAGAATCACTCCTGCTCCCCACTTACTAGTGGACGTCACTGAAGAAAGATCATCAGATGGGGTCATCAGTGAGGTCAGGCTGGGGTTTAAAGAGATGTGCAGCTATACAGTCATGTGTGTTACAACAATAATTATAAGACTATTATTATTATACTTTTGCTGAAGTATTACCTGGAGTTCAACAGTCCTGGTTGCTGCAACTCGAATACAGTGGAGTTTCTAAAATAGTTTGACTGACTAGTACTCATTCTCATACAGACCATGTAGTATCAGAAATCCAACTAGAAGGTAATAGAGCTGCACTTTCAGGTCACTTCTGCAGAACTGGGGTCTGTCCCAATACCCACATTTGCAGTCTTGACCACTTGAGAGTGTGCACAAACAACAGGACGCATGTATGTAAGACTGACCCAGGTCTAGGACTGGCAAAGCTCAGTGCCCTTAATAATGCGCACTTAATCCACACTTTCTCTAGTAGCGCTTTAGTGTTTATTTAGGGCTGATGCGCATCACTTCATTAATTTATGCAATGTCAAGAAATAGGAATTAAAAATCCAAATGTTCAAACTTTACTTGCATTTTTACCACACTGTAATTGTCCCATCAGATAATCAAACTTTCTGCATACACTTGTGTTCTTCAAGCCCACTTTAACCAGGATCACAATCAGTGATGGGACAGAAGCAAGCGCTCTCAAAAAAAACTCCCTTTACAATCACACAAACTGTTGGATTTTTTTTGGGGATTGCATTTATAAGCTAATCAGAAATAGTGTGATTGGTTATAATGGTCAACGCTGCAAAAAAAAAACAAAAAAAAAAACATCTGATGTAACCTAAGCATATTTAATGCTGCCACTTTTCACATTTCACTTTAAATCACAACATCTTTAATGATTTAGTTTATTTGTACAGGAGCATTTTTTGCCCTTCTATCTTAAATGAAACTCAAAAGTATTCACATGAAAACATTAAACCTATTAACTGGAAAAAATTCAACATGATATATACTAAAAACAAAAGTTTAACATCGCTGGGGTTTATTCACACATTACAAACATTCTTGTTACTTGTAACAAAGGAAGAAAATCAAGGTTGACAGTACTCATGTTGTTTCAACATGACATTGATTAAACACAACAGAATATATGGCCATCCCTTCAGTACTGAACCTTCACCAAGACAGTGCACAGACAGTTGGGATGTTGTGTCACTGCTAATGATTTACAGCTAAAGCTTGGAGAGGAATGACAAAAGCTGTTCCTTGACCAGCAATCAGACAATTAACAACAGCAACAGGGAAGATCTTTAATCTGAGCATCCAGACGAATGGTCTAGAAACCTGAACCTATAATTAAGTATGCATTTTTTACCAAGAAATTATTGGAACTGAATCGTATATATTCCGCATGGCCAAACGAGTGTAGACATTCCATTCTGATTAATGAGTGTAATTATTTCAGTCATTTCTGTGAGGACAAATCTCAATGCTTCACCATACAGTCTATAGAAATGTGTGGTTCAGAGTTTGTGGAAGGTCGTTTTCTACTTCATCATGACAGTGCTACAACCGACCTCAACGTCTGACACACATTTCTCGAGAATGTAACTCTATGGTGAAGCACTGAGATTTGTCTTTATAATCATTACTAGAACAGATAAAACCCACATAATTTTGCCTATATAATGTATGTGACACATCCCAATTACAGCTGTATGTAGACTAAGCAAAAGACAAGAACTATCGCTCTGTCAGACTTACACAGTCATGACAAGAATGATAAAGACAGATCAGCACAGCTCTGTCAAATCTTTAAAAAGCTGCAGTTTAAAGGAGACTTGTGTGTCAATGGGGAGGTACTGAAGTCTAATGGGATCCAGACTCTACCGGTCGGGTCTCTGCAGGCAGAACACTTTGGCTTTATGGTCTCCTCCGGCGGTGACAGCGACTGACGCGTCTCTGTGGACACAGACACAACACAACAACGTATGAAAAAGATAAAGCACAAATTCATGGTTACCCATGATACAGAGAGAACGCATCAGGACAAAGCATGTTTAACCATTAATTTAAATTTTATGGACAAATCCATACAAAATTTTAGAAATAAAAACCCTCATATTTGTTTTTATGACTATTGAAAGCTTGAAATGACACAACGTTGAGCAAATGATGACAGATTTTACATGTTTGGGTGAACTTTCTACATAACACAATCATTGCTTTTTGAAAAATGAAAGCAAAGCAGATTGAAGTGATCTGGTGTATATGACACTCATGAAGGAAGATTTCAAAGCTCTGTTCAATTCTCCACTTGCTACAGGTTTCAGACAATCACAACACAGAAACCAATGTCAAAATAAACAGTTATAAAATAAATGAGGCTGACTCACACACTCTGCAGCTACATTCGGTTGTCAATTCACCGTTTAGTGTTAAATCTTGCTCTGTACACACACCGCTCAGACATTTACAGGAGTGACGACAGCATCCTACAACTAAAGTGACTCCCAAAACATTTTGGCAGTGACAAACGCATTGACACATTATATGTTGTGTGTGTGGAACTGACGCGAACAGCCAGCTGTTAATGGTGTACTTAAGGGAAGTCGTGGCCTAATGGTTAGAGAGTCAGACTCGCAATCGAAGGGTTGTGAGTTCGAGTCTCGGGCCGGCAGGAATTGTAGGTGGGGGGAGTGCATGTCCAGTGCTCTCTCCACCCTCAATACCACAACTGAGGTGCCCTTGAGCAAGGCACCTAACCCCCAACTGCTCCCCAGGCGCGCGCAGCATAAATGATACCCACTGCTCCGGGTGTGTGTTCACGGTGTGTGTGTGCATTTTGGATGGGTTAAAAGCGGAGCACGAATTCCGAGTATGGGTTCCCATACTTGGCTGTATGTCACGTCACTTTCACTTTCACTTTAAACACACATCTGACTTGTGTCATGATTATGAATCTTGCCTCACTCGTGTAGAGAAACAGGAAACAATAAGAACAAGCCCAAAATAAACAAATAAATTAAAAAGCTTTATAATGGAAGTATAAAGCTGTTAATGTATGGAATATTAACCTACAGAACTCTCGGTTTAACAGACTAACCTGTTCAGCACAAAGTCGAGGATCTCAGCCGAGTGTCCGCGGTACTCTGACATCATGACTCCTGATCTGGCGTCCCACAGAGTGACCACACCGGCCAGATTACAGGTGGAGACGACCGCAGACGCCTCCTCCCACTGCAGGTGCACTACACCCACCTGACACACACACACACACACACTTATCAAACCCTTCAACAACACACAGATGATATGAGAGAAGACATTCAGGGGCTGTATTTACGGACTCAGTTTTTACCTCATGTTTACACCGATGTCTGAGGCTCTGTGAATTCATATCATAAATGGCCAGGGTGCCGTCCAGATATGCAACAGCAACTAGGGGTAACCTGAAAGTCAAGTCACCTTGATTTATATAGCACTTTATTCAACACTAATACATATATTTATATTTTTCAATGTTAGAGCAGCATTGGCTGTGTGTGATCAGTGAGCTTAGAGGAAGAAATCTGACCAGCAGCTTATCAAAACGCTACTAAATACTGATGCCTTGACGAAAATCATTTGTTTTGATTGATCATTTACATCTATTACATTTTTAGATTATTTGTTTTACTTACACATTACAAAATCCCACAGATTCTACAGAGTTGGAATCCTGCTCCTGCATAGAGTCTTTTGCTTCACTGTTTTCATTGGAAAATGAGCATAACACCTTGAAAAAAAAAAAAAAAAAAAAAAAAAAATTCACATTTCAAGCGTCACACATGAAGCTTTATGGTGGTGTTCAAGTGATGATCTACATCAGATCACATCGACGTCCAGTGCTTGGAAATTAACACTAAACTGTAACTGGACACTCGTCACAGTGCTGCTGGAAACATCCAGATCTTGCTTCAGGCCCAATCATAATACAAAAAAATACATATTTAATAAGTCTTTGTGTGAACATTTAACTGATTAATTCCCAATATGTTGGGTGGAAAATGAAACAAAGTATTTAAAGTGTAGCATAAAAATTACAAACTACATTAAGAAAAATGGAGAACACTTATCATAGTGTTTTTATTACACTACAACAGCATCAGCTGTCCGAGAAACTCTGTTGAAACACTTCTCCGACAGTCACACGCTTCCCTGATATATTAAATAACACATAAAATTAGCAATACAGCGTCACAGGTAAAAACACCGATGGCGCCGCAGAAGTAACTCTCCTCACCTTTCCTGTGGATGTGTTGAAGAGTTTAGCCTGGCCATCCACTGACCCCGTCAGAGCCAGCGTTCCCTCTTTATTACACGCTATAGAGGTCAGCGCTCCCTGATGACCATCATGACCTGAGAAAACAACACAGCCACAATCTCTTCTGTAGCACTGAACTTTTCTGATGACAATATAAATTTAAGATCAATAACTCTATGTAATAATCTGCTTTTTTTTCTTATTTTCTCTCTGAGTGATTATGTCATTATCTCTCATACTGTGCTTTCATAAGCCCCTTCAACACACCACGCTCCCCCAAAAAAACCATGCCAGCCAGGTCGCCTTATTTGTGAAGACAAACATGTCCCGGGATTGATCCCGGGTTGGGGACCTAGTAACATTGCCGGTTTCAGTCCCAGAATGAGCTCTGTGTGAACAAAAGCCAGAACCAATGCCATCGGTTCACTACGACACACCCTTTGTAGTGATGATGCACATTATCATGCGACCCTTTTAGCAGGTGTTCTGAAGGCAGATCAACGCTCGCGATGAAAATTTGTGTGCAAACTGTAACGAAGCACAGACCAGTTAGCTCCACACTATCCGCGCTGAAGCTGAGATCTTTCTTCAGCTTAAGTGAACGTTAACGTGCCTAGCGTTTGACTCGTACATAGGGTTGGGAATCATTGAAAATTTTCCGGTTCTGGCTCCACCTAACGGTTCCGGTTCCGGTTCCATTAAAATCATTGAACAACTATTAAAAAATAGTGGTAAGGAGAAATGCACAATACTCAACTGCTCAATGCTCAATACTGTTTATTACTTACTGTCAACTTAATTTAAAGGTTGGAAATGTCAAAATGCAACAAATATTACAGTAGACGGGTTGGGTATTGTTAGAAATTTTCCGGTTCCGGTTCCATTTAAATGAACTACTATTATGTTGTTTTTTTACTATTTTACCTTCATTGAATGTAGTGTTGCTGTAAGGTGGTAAGTAATGTTGAGTAATAAAACTCCATCAATCAGCATGTGCTTCAAAGTTGATGTTTTTTACACTATCAATAACATTTTGCTTTTCAAGCAGGAATAAGGTTGGCCAAATAATCCCTTGAGGGCTGAGACACTTGCTCATTTCCCTAAATTAATGAACAATAAACTGTTATACTTATAACCATGTATACACACACTCCATAAAGCCCCTATTTTACAAATAATAATGCAGTGAGGAGATGGTGGTTTACACATTTTTAAACATTTAAAATGCATGAAAATAAATATTTTGGGACAAATATAATAAATAATCTAACCCTCATACTTACATAACAATAGCTGTCTATTTATTTAGTGATCCAAGCTGAAGTCAGTATGTATATTAATGACAATATGGGACAAATATAATGTAATTTAGTGGCAGCAGGTGCAGCGCACGGCCTGCACACGTACGGTCAGACAAAACGACAAACACAGTTATGAAAGGTGCGAGTACAATCGAGGGAAACGATGTGTTCGGTAGTTAAAGACGCGACGTGGCGCAGCACGTCTGTGGAATGCACGTCATTGGAAACAATGTGCTCAGTAATTAAAGAGGCAGGGTGCGTTTCTGTTATTTGCTTTGGGACATCCTTTACGTGTAACGCCGAACCATCAGAACACATAGCAGGAGGCTGCTCACAGCACTTGGTCACGTGTCGCACCAGAACCGTTTTCGGAACCGAAACTTAGAAATTGCTCACGGTTCCAGTTCTTTTCAAAGAACAGAACCAGTTCTGAATAAGAACTGGTTCTTGGTTCCCAACCCTACTCGTAGATTACACGTCACATCCTGTTGTCACGTGTCAGTACGGGACCTTTACGGGTTGTATGTGAACACACACAGATTCCGGGAAATCACTGGCAGTGTGAAAGGGACAGAATCTAGCGACCCGGGAACAATTGCTGGGACACATTACCTGTGTAATTTCCGGAATCGCAGTGAGAAAAGGGGCTATATAGAGGTCAAACACTCAAAAGTGTTGAAACAGAACAACCCAACCAAACACAGCTTTGAGTAACGAGTGGCACGAGCAGGCCAGCATCTGCCCTGCAGCACAAACAACCTGAATAGCTTTCTGCAAACCACAAAATCCTGCGTGTTCCATGTGAATATCACTGTCACTAGGACTGGAATAGACTGGAATATCTTGTCAGTAAAGCCAGCTCTGTGTAGTAAATGCTGCTCCACGTGAAAGCGCGTAGTGATGGAGATTTAACGCTGATTAAAGAACCGGCTTTACTGACAAGATGTGCATTAAATAAATAGCGCATGTGACTTATCATGCAGCCCTAGACTAGACAATATGACAAAAATCATATAATTTTACATTTCATAGTTCGAATCACCACTTTTTGAGACTACAAAAAAACTAAAACATAATCGACTGCATTTACATGAACACTCACCAAGAAGGACATCATGATACAAGTGTGTGAATTTGACCATTCAAGCACATTTAGCTGCCAGAATGTGACTCAAAGTTCACTCACGCTTTATTTGAATTCACTTCAGTGTGTAAGATTAGACGGAGCTCCAATCTGAGATCTTTTTTTTCTTTTTTTAGATCTTTTGAGCATAACTCCGATAGAGATGATCTTTCAAAATCTGTACCGGTTAAAAAAAACAACTGAGCATAACTCCGATAGAGATGATCTTTCAAAATCTGTACCGGTTTATCACATCTACTGGTATAATCATCAAGTCAATTTATATAGCGCTTTATACAATAGAGATTGTGTAAAAGCAGCTCCACCCATAACTGTGACTACTGCGGTCAAAACATCTCAGACTGCAAAAGAGATTATTTTGAAGACTGCTTTTGTCCACAAGATATTTTCCATTAAAGCACAATAAGCAGTGAAAAAGATCACAGATTGGTGCTCCGTCTAATCGCACACACTGAAGTTCGAGTCTCGGGCCGGCAGGATTTTGTGGGAAGTCGTGGCCTAATGGTTAGAGAGTCGGACTCCCAATCGAAGGGTTGTGAGTTCGAGTCTCGGGCCGGCAGGAATTGTGGGTGGGGGGAGTGCATGTACAGTTCAACCCCCACCCTCAACACCACGACTGAGGTGCTCTTGAGCAAGGCACCGAACCCCCAACTGCTCCCCGGGTGCCGCAGCATAAATGATGCCCACTGCGCCGGGTGTGTGTTCACGGTGTGTGTGTGCACTTCGGATGGGTTAAATGCAGAGCATGAATTCTTGGCTGTAGAAGACTGCTTTTGTCCACAAGATAGAAAACTACAGACACAAAAGAGATTATTTTGAAGACTGCTTTTGTCCACAAGATAGAAAACTACATTGGACTCCAGTGACTTTACTAAGCAAACACTAACGGAGAAAAAAACGAAACAACCTTAACCCTTTGTGCTGTACAGGTTTGAGACAACATGAGGGTGAGTAAATAATGCCAAAACTTTCATTTTCATGTGAATTACCCGCCTGTAACAGCACCAGTGACCCTCGGAGGAAAGTGGGCGAAGTGTGAAGGATGAATTACCTTTGATTACATAAACAGCATTGCCTTGTTTTAAGTCCCACAGACGTAAACTTCCGTCCTCGTAGCCCACAATTGCTCTCTTTCCTGTAAGACAGACAGACACTTAGAAGACAGAACAACAGTCAGTAGCTCAGAGTCTTCTGACAGCCTCAGCTCTCACCGTCAGGAAGGATCTTCCCGCTGGTCGCCTGGCAGTTGGGCCCTTGAAACGTCTTGCACTCTCCGCTCGGGATCTTCCACATCCAGACGTTCCCTTCAGCCGTTCCGGCCAGCAGCACCGGGGCGCAGGGGTGCCACTCCAACCACTGCAGCGCAAGACGCACGCTTCAAATACTGTCCACAACACCAGCAACGCAAGCAGAGCGACGGGCTTCTAACTTACTTCCAGGTCTCCAACTTCAAAAGACCATATTTCCTCCTTGTTCTCCACTTTCCAGACCTTAATGAGACCGCTCATATCACCAGACACCACCAGCTTGGAGTCGCAGCTGAACGCAGCGCATGTGACAGAATCCTTGTGACCTGCCGTGAATCAGAGAGAACCAGGTTTGTGCTGATGGACACAGAGCATATAACCCATGAACGATCTGCTCACGCTTGTCTTCTACAAACCCGTGCATTCAAACAGCACGTCTCCATCAGACACGCTCCACACGAACGCCCTGTCGTCCTCTCCGCCGGTGACAGCCAGACTGTTGGTCACTGGGTCCAAACTAACACAAAAGACAGAACCTGCGAATCAAAAACAGCGTCCAGTAAGAGCTAATGAAAGACGAAGCGTTTCTCACAGACGCTGAGGTGTTGAGAGTCACCCGTGTGTTTGGAGAAGGTCAGTTCACTGTCATCCTGCTCAGGCTCCATCTCATCCTCCGTCTCCCATCCGTCATCATCCGCATTCCCAGCCTCGGCGAAATCTACATCCTCCAGCTCCTCCGCCAGATCCTCTGAACAAACACAGGCACGGCTTTAATATCTTTCTACCACCAAAACACCACAAAAATGTTTTTTCTTTACATGTAAAACAGAATATTTAGTATGTTAACTTTTCTGGAGACATTTGGTCCTCACAGTGTCTCTCTCTCTTACACACACACACACACACTATTACACAAACACACACAAAATCATACTCAATCACAAATACAAACAATCACTCAAACACACACAATCACACACACATAAATATACACACACAATCACACACACACACATACACAAACACACACAATCACACAAACACACACACAATCACACATAAATACACACACACATACACAATCACACACACACACACACAAACACACACAATCACACATAAATACACACACACATAAACAATCACACACACACACACACACACACACACAAACACACACACAAACACACACAAACACAAACACACACACACACACACACACACACACACACACACACACACACACATATTCTGACGCACCATGTAAACATTCAGTGATAAACACACACCTGCGGTCTGTTCTGTGTCATTGAGATCAATAACCTCGATGATTTCTTCATCTTCGTGCAGGTTCAGCGAATCTTCTTCAGGATTATCCATCATCAATATATTTATTGACGGACTTTATTCATCACAGTCCTGCTGAAGTTTTATCACGGGCTCTTTTCGCTGGACTCCGGCTGAATGGCGCTTCTGGCCCTTTATTCGCGATATCGTTTAGAAACAAGTCACAGTTCTATAACAGCGTTTCGTCAGATTCACTGTTTACTGGATAATAACGTTACAGTAACGCGCATTAAAATCTTCGTGTACTTCACGTGCTCGCCCAGGCAGCACGTGCTGACGTATGACGTGGAGAACACGTGACGGACAGCGCGTCAGCCAATCACGGCCATTGCTTTCCCTCAACGGAAAACTGTTCAAAGGCGGGACTTCCGGCCACAACCCTTCTGTAATATCGGAGCACGTGGCACTAGATGGCGCTGTTTATGCAAACACAGATAAACACAGAGTTTATTACTCTGTACGGGAGATTGGTGATTTATATTTGCCTATATATGTTGGAAAATGAATGTGAAATTGTAAAATTTAATGTAAAATCGATTGTATCTACTATCATTTTGTTTTTTTTATTATTTTTTTTTGTTAGTTTGTTTTTATTTTTGAAGATTTAAAAACAATTACCTTTTGACGTGATGTTTCTACAATGCGGTCCTCTCTCAGGTGCTGCTTAGTTTTGAGAATCAGTGTCCAGCATTCAGATTAATTAAGTTTCAGTACATATCAAAGCACATAAAACATGCACATAATTCTGTTGGTTGTTCTCAAATGAAGGTTAGGGTTAGCATAATTAATCTCTGAACAAAACAAATTCCCAACAGTTATATTTATGTCGGTGGCTTTCTGAGCCTCCATTTAGAGCATAAACAGAGAAAGTCAGAAAACTGTTTTATATTTAAGAATACATTTCCATTAGTTTTATGAAACATGAAAAGTGAACAAAAGGTGTTAAATTAGACTTCTAGACGTGTTATATAACTTGTGCTCAAAGGTTCATAAGGAGATGTAGAAATCCTCTGTTACTATGGAAACCACGATCACAGCCGGATTCTGTCGTTCTACTGGACTGACAAGAAGGATTTTTCTCCTAAACATCACCTGACACCGTCTGAATTTCATTTACCAAGACAAGGGAAAATGAAAAATATTCTTAAATTATTACATTAATTATTCAAGTACTTTATGGTTTTAAAGGCCATTGCAAAGAGTTGCAACAAACCCCTCAAGTTAAAGAAAGCCCTTAGTTCTTTATAAACTACAGTTACTATACACTAAAGGAGTTTCTTTGTTGCTGCTGGTCTCTTCTAAAGATCACATCTCGATTTCCTTCAGATTTTTTTAAATTAACACTCATTCTTACAAATAAATCACTCTTTCTGGCATAACTAAACAGTTAATGTGAAACTTTCACAAGAGATTAAACTAATCTAATTATTATACAATAAACAGAAACACTTCTCTCTGCACAAAATATAGATGTTCAGAGGAAGGTTTTGGTTTTTGGTTGGAGCTTAATTGTAATGTTTCCTCAGTGCCAACTGTACAAATCCAAGTTTATTCTTAACGTGGGTGTCGATCTGGAATCAAATAAGAGAAATGAAAATGCTGCATTATTTAATTTGACTGCCATAAAAACAGGAATGTGATGATGAGCGGAAATGACCCTGAGCTGAACATCCGACCGGCATCTGAATGATGTGCTCAATTTGCTGAAGAAATTTCATGATGAGTGATGCACTAATGTGTTGTTCCATGCAGAAGAGATGGTTTATGAAAATGTCAAATTTTTATTTGGTTCTTAGAAGTCTGAACTGGAACAAGAGCTTGAGATCACACAAATATACAAATATTACCATCTGAAGGAGGGTTCAGCATTTACCATTAGTGACCATCTGCAAAGTCCTCCAGTGATCTGTATTTAGCAAATGACAAAAAAAAGCCCTGTGAAACATGTGAAAGCCAGTGAGTATGAGTGAGTGTTAAATGATACTTTGTTACATAAATATAAGACGTGTCTAATAATGCATAAGAAAACACTGCAGGTGAACTCAAACAGCGACCTGAGGGAATTCATAAGACCAGCGGAGAACAGATCTTTTGTCTTGATACGCCTAATGTGCTTGTTTCCTGAAGACACTGATGTCCTTGGGCTATTCAACAGAATGAAAATGTGGCCTACTACATGAGCTTAATCAATGAAGGCAGAAAATTGAGTGCACATGTATTTGATGGTGGATAATAACACTAACACTAGTATCACGGTGCGGTGCCTTTGACTGAAGGTTGTTGTAGTGTGATGTCATCATTAAAGGGTCATATGAAGCGATTTCAACTTTTCCTTTTTCTTTGGAGTGTTACAAGCTCTTGTTGGATAAATAAGATCTGTAAAGTTGCAAAGACTAAAGTCTGAAATCCAGAGAGATATTCTTTATACTCATCCACTTTTTGTTGTCGTGGAGACGCTGTGTGTTTCATGTGAAAGTGCAACTACATTGTTTGGTCTTCCAGAAGAGGACACAACTAGAAATCAGTGGTTAAGTTATATTTCAACACTGTTCCAGAACAGTTCAACACAAATATTCAGATGCGTGCAGCACATTTTATGGAGGACGAGGACTGTTTCCTGTGAGAGTAGCCTACAATGCCGGTGTCTGTTTCTATAAAGTGAGGCAGTTCAAACTTTGCAAGGACAGTCTGGCGCTTCTGACTCACAGCCTGTAAGTACGTGTTCATATTAAAAGAATTTGTCACTGATGATTCAAACGTGAGTTTGGAGCAGTGTTGAGAGTAGTGCTTGTTGTTGGTTATTTCTCCAATCACAAACCAAACACAGACATATTTTTATGTTTACACAGCGCGATACGCAACGCAATGCGTAAAAACACAGTATAAGTCATTATAATCAGTAATTATGTTCCCACTTCATGCTACAAATGCCTCGTTTGTAATGGGTTTTACTGTGTCACGCCCGGCTTTGTTGTGCTGGGTGTGCTGACTCCACCATGGACAGAATATGTTTGGACCGTCTTTCTCCCCCCAATCTGAAGGTCCCTCTTCCAATCTTGCCTCTTCCCCTCATAACGCGACTTTGCAGTCTCAGCTATTACGGACGGCCACGGAATACTGAGTTTCTCTGCAGCACGTTTGCACACGTCTTGCAGATCCACACTTAAAAGTGGAGAGGATGGTGCCCCCCCGCGCCCGCCTCCTCCGTGGATCCCGCCGTAGCGAGGGATTGTGCCGATTGCGCAGGGGGGAGAAAAGGGGAATCCTCGAAATCTTCCTCCTCTTCAGAGAGAAGGAAATCCGATTGCCCCTCTTCCTCAAACTCAAACGCGCCCTCCTCCTCGTCCGTGCTGAGGACACCGGCCAGAGGGGCGCATACATCCAGTAGGGTTGCCGTGGTGGGCAGCTCTACAGGAATGGGTACCTGAGGGGCGGAAACCAGAGCGGGACTAGCTGACATGAGGGGATCATGGCCAGGCAAGCTAGCTTGGCGTGCTAACCTGCGACGGAGGCTTTTCATGGTGAAACGCGCGCAGTGCTCACAGGATCCGGGACTATCGACCGCCATTTGAGCATGTTTCAGCACAAGACATGCAGAGCAGACCTGGTGTGTGTCTATGCATGAGATCTTGTTCCCGCATGAGCAAAGCCGCGGATCTCCCTCGCTAGCTACGTTAGTCTGCATTGCTGCAGCCATAGTTGCGGTACTGAATGACCCTAACAATGAGCTGGAATGCCGATTGAGGGGTAGGCGAAAGCGGCGTGGTGGCCAACAGATCGACTATAAGCACAGTACCAGAATGATAAGCCAGCAACCAGCGTGGAGACTAGTTGATGGCTATCAGAGTTAGGTAGGCTTCTGGTGTGAAGCGAGAAGAGGTTTTTGAATGTCGTAATGACGTTGCGTCGCTCCTTTTATACCAAGAGGAGGGAGCCACTCCCTGACGCAACGTCAATTGGGCTTCTGAGGAATACGCGGAAGGGGCGTATCCCTATAGTGAGACACCGAAACGTATGCTTGAAAGAGAACTTCCTTTTCAGGACTTGTGGGGACATGCTGATTTGCGTGTTTCAGAAGGGGGGGGGGGGGCATAGAGGAGCAGCAATAATGTACATTATGTGGAAAATAATGTTTTTTTTTTAACCTTAAACCGCATAAACACAATGCATTACACCAAATACACAAAATATTGTTCTTTTTGGCAACATCATATGACCGCTTTAAAGAATCACTTCAAGGGTTCAGATGTAAAACCCTCTAAGAGCCGTTAGAAATATTCTTCTAAAATGAGCTCCTATGTGTAGGGTTAGGGTTAGGGTTCATAATTAGCCAATTAGTCATTAATTTAGCTTTAATGGCAATGAATAGGTTCTTTTCATTTCCATTAATGTGAAATAACAGAACATAAACACAGGAGCCTGAGAAAAATGCTCATTTTAGAAGAAAATCTCAAACGACACTTTTAGAGGCTTTTGCATCTGAACTCTTCACTTATTTCATTATGAATGAAGAAGGAAATCATTCAAATCTGTTACTCATATCGCTTTGCTGCTGTTAGCCTTAGATTAATAAATGTCAAGCGAAAGACAAAAGTCTCTACTTCAGTAAAATACACACAGGCTGTTCCAATCGGAAGAGAATGACTGTATAATATTGTAATGTTTTGGATCTTTTATGTCTACAGTGATTTCTGATCAGAAGAGTTTGTGAAGCCTCACCAAAGACAAGATCATTGAACTTATGATTGTGAACTGGAATAAAACCACACAACAGAGAACAAGAGGATAACACAAATCAACATGTAGATCATGAGGGCTAGAAACATTCCATAATCCATCACTCCGCCGTTAATGAGATCTCTATTCGCACCCATCACTAAATACAGCGTCAGCACGCGCTGAAGAAACGCGTTATTGATCCGCACGATCAGCGTGACGTCACCGCGCGCGCGGTCCGATGTTCCCGCCTCTCAGTCCCGCCACACGTGATTCCCGAATTAAAGATCCAGTATGGCGGAGTCTGTCAGACAGTGTTTCTGTCGCTTCTGCGCGGTTCGGGGGAATTCAGGTGACTGCCGGTAATCAGGTGAGCGAACACCGGACACCGACAGCATCACGAGCCGCTGCTATTCTGTTGCTGATGTTCTACAGCAGCTTCCGTTAACGACGACCGAAAAGATTTAGAAAACCTCTTCTGTGGAGATCAGCTGTTAGGATGGAAGCAGCTTGGACTGGTATTGTGTGAATGAGCGATGGCCAGCGATGTGATGCGCGGGTGAGACATGAGCAGCCCGGTTTGTGAATGAGGTTGAGGGAGGATTGCCGTGACTCAGCTGACACACACACACACACACACACACACACACACACACACACACACGTGTGTTAAGGAGATGTTTAGATGCGGTGGCGGTTGTTTTAGGATCAGATGCCTGACAGAAGGAACAACAGCTAACAGATCAATTTAAAATCGATGGAAGATCAAAACAAAGCTCTAATGTTTAGTGCGTGGGTCATATGCTGCTATAAGTAATCTTCTGTTAGATGTGTCTTGTTTAGATGTCGATTCAGGAGATGGTATGGTGCTTTATGATCTATTTGGGCTCTGCTTTCTCGCTTGAGGGACAGTGGAAGCCCTGGAGTGAACATAATGCCCTCCTCAGACTGTCAGGAGACTAGCAGACAAGCGCTCCATGACCGACTTTCCCCAAACAGTCCAGCGCCTGACCCACCCTCCGGCGTCCGTCTGGCGAGGGCAGAAACACGGGTCACTTCTGGAGGAGAGAGACACACAAGACCTGATGGTCCGGAAGACCCTGAGATCACTTCAGATTCAGATAGCTCTACTGGCACGGGGAAAGGAATCTTTACATAGTAGGGCTGCACGATTAATCGCATGCATTTGTCATGCGTGTCTCATCAGTAAAGCCGGTTCCGTGATTAGCGGTAAATGTCTGTCACCTGTTTTCAAACGGGAGCGGCAGTTAATACACAGAGCTGTAGTTCACTGACAAGCTACTCAATATTCTGTTCATAATTGAGATGAATCGCATTCGATTATGAACACGATATTGCGTAGCTTGTCAGTGAACTCCGGCTCTGTGTATGAACTCCCGGTGCATTTGAAAACAGGTGACAGACATTTACCGCTAATCACGGAACCAGCTTTACTGATGAGACACCTAAGACAAAAAAAAGAAATCATTATAAAAAAAAAATTACATAGCCAAAGCATTAATAACACACATACACTCATAAACTAGACATAAATATAAACAGTTGGGAACATACTTAGGAACTGAAATGTTTTTCAGTTTTATAAAGGTATTCAATATTTTTAAAGGTGGCTGTGCGTACAGTACAGTGTGAAGGTAGTTCTGTCTCGCTGGATGCTTTTTTGTCGTGACGGGACCTCAGTCTTTGTAATGGGGATAGAATGTGTCCCTAATTTGTGCTTATTTAGGGCAGGCTGTTATAAAGTGCAGTTCTGTTTCCACTTCCTTTTCTGTGCAGCCTATTAACACTTCATTCACTGATCCGTCATTTCACTACCTTCACAGGGTTTCACTAACAGAAGCCCATCTCAGATGATAAGAAGTGTTAGTGTTCACTAATTGCAGTATTTGAGTAAATAAAAACAATTGAGATTAAACAATTGACCTGGTCTTCTGTAAAAACTATATATACATATTCCGTTAGAGATGCAGAGCTGCTTCTTAATGTATTGGAGGACTTTGAGAGTGTTCATAAACAATAAATGATTAGGGCTGACAAGCTACGCAATATCGCGTTCATTATCGCAGATGAATCGCTTTCAATAATAAGCGTGATATTGCGTAGCTTGTCAGTGAACTACGGCTCTGTCTATTAAATGCTGCTCCATCTGAAAGCAGGTGATGGTGATTTAGCGGTAATCAGGGACAGACGTGATGCATGTTAACATACTCTATCCAACTGAAGTTTCTCTCTCTAACTTATTTAATCTCACTGTTCATAAACAATAAATGATGGCAGACGTGATGCATGTGAAGTTGCTCTCTCTCACTGATGGTTTGTGTTTGATGTTTGTGAGTCCAGTCCGTAAATAAGAGCTTAAGTTCATGGATCTCTGTTTTCTAACAGCTGCTGGCTGGATTTGTCGAGACGAGGAGAAACCGCTGCTGTGCTGGAACTAAATCTGAAGTTTTGAAGACGCATCAGCCGCTCCAAACATCATGACTTCCCAGAATCATTCAGGTACATGTCTCTGTGCGTCGCATGATTGTGATTTTTGTGCTTGTATGTGTAATGCGTTTGGTTCTTCTGCTTGACACATGCAGTGTGTAATAAGATCTGTGAGCAGATGAAGAGACGTCAGGCTGTTAGGGTTAGAAAAGGAGCAAAAGTGGTCAAAGCCTCTTCACTGATGTTTGGGTATGGGTTTCATCTTCTGGCCTGAGCGCTGGTAATCCCGGATTCGTTTAACGATGTAATGGGTTTTCCAATCAAACACAGCGCAGCGATCTCAAGCACCAGTTACGCTACAGAAACCCTGCTGTAGTTTTAAAGTGATAATAATCAAGCACGTTAGAGTGTGTTTATTATGAAGAAAACAAGAAAACACAAAGAAAACAAAAAAAAAACGACTTTATTCAACAATTCCTCTCCTCTGTGTCTCTCCAAATCAGAGTAGCACCATTTTGGCGATTCTGAGCAGTACACAGGCGGCGTACGCTCTTCTGTATCAGCCCCGCTGTGCTGATGCACTGTTTGCTTTCAAACCAAAGCGTAAATATACGTAAAAAACGTATCTTTGTGGTGCAGCTGATACAGAACAACGCAAACCACCAGAGACACACACAAAATTATCAAAATGGCTCTACGCTGGGGGTAAGTGAATAATGACAAAATTTTCATTTTGGGATGGAGTATCCCTTTAATGAGCATTTTATTGAGGAATTAAGGAATAATTTATGAATTAAATGTCACAGTGTTTTCTCTATTTTTGTCCTCTCTGTTCATAATTTTCCCTTTTCTAAGAATGTTCTTTATTAAATGTTTAACAAATCGTTTTGCTTCTCGCCATTTCAGGTGCTTAAGATCCTGTGTGAAGGACATTTAATGAATTGCATGATTTTTATAATCTCTAGCATACATGGTTGAGCGTGTGATGTGGACTCCATCATCCATCAGGGTTGGTCAGACTGTGACAGACTGTGAGCCGATGAAAAGCGGCGCTCTCACTGTCCTGTTTTATTAGTCCCGTCCCTCCTTCTGATCCGTTTCTCATGTTTATATTTATCAGAGTACTGAAATCCTGCTCAGCGCTGCAGCAGTTTAACTCGCTGCTGTTTATAGATCCTTGTGGATCCCGCACGTGTGCCGATTGTTTCTGTCCCTCCAGAAGACAGCAGGTCCCCGAACCGTCCGGCAGCTGTTTGCTCCTCTGTAAGACTTTGAACAAAGGAAGGCTTCCCAGCGCCTGAGCCTCGTTTGCAGATCACGCATGGAAGCGTGCTGATTTTAATTGCGGTCGGTCCGGACAAACGAGACCGAAGCAAGCCAGCGAGGTGGGCACCCGGCGAGAGAGGAACAGATACTGGATGTTCTGCCAACATCTGACCGGTCCAATTACAGTCTACACAGAACCATCACTGCCATCCCAACTTTTGACATTTTAGGCATTTGTCTGTGTCCATTCTGGACACTGATGTAAAGATCCTAATGATATCAGATCATGTTCCTGTACACATAATGATTGCTATCTGGAAATGACTGAATAACAGATCTTCTTTACACACTGATCAAGCAGTTTAAGATGCTGCAGCGATTATTGTGACAGTACGGCAACCAACGCCTAGTAAATACTATAAATTCACAGAAATATTTTCTTACATTGTATTGGTGCTTTTGCACAGTGTTCCTTTAGAAAAACCTCAGTCTCAGTGTCGATATAGTACATAATATTTATTGAATATATTGTGCATTTTTTGTAGTGTGAATTTGATATTTTTGCAGAGGCTCTGTTCTGTATAATGTGGTGTGAACAGACGCTCAGTACTGAATCTTACGCACAGGATGGTATTTAAAGCTGCTGGACGTTCTGTTTCTTTCTCCTTTTTGTGGGGCAAGAAAGGCTTGTTCAGGTCCGTCTGATTATTAGCAGACTAGAAAAATGCCCCCTTTGACAGAAAGTGAACAGCACAGATGCTAAATCAGGATCTGACCCAGATCAGTG
The DNA here is from genome assembly GCF_018340385.1 of Cyprinus carpio. NCBI lineage: Eukaryota > Metazoa > Chordata > Actinopteri > Cypriniformes > Cyprinidae > Cyprinus > Cyprinus carpio. The sequence goes on along the minus strand of NW_024879140.1, from coordinate 270,112 downwards.
AGCATGTTCTCATATATCACCATTAATGTCACTGCCATGTGTTTTTCCAGCATCTTTTTAATCCTGCCATGTGTAATCAAAACATCATATATAACACAAACAATTTATTCACGTCTCATTATTTTCAACAGTGAAATCTGCATATGGTACCCCTTTGTGCACGTGCATTAATACAGAAAAACATTTACCAGATGAAATAGCCTCTGAAAATGTTATAGCAAGTGAGTCGTGTTATATGTGACATGAGAATTTTGTTCTTGTTGTGACTAGCGTTTTCATATCAGAATGTGGAGCTGTTCTAGAGGCCTGATGAATGGACTCTGAGCTCAGAAGGCATGTTGAAAGTTTAATCACGTCTATCTGAGGTGACATGGTTTCACTCTCTCATTCTAGCCTGCTAACAGATGCCGGTTGAGTTAAAGCACTTGTATGAATAAAATAAACAATGATTTACGTTTTCACATGAACGTGTCCACTTGTGAATTGCAGATGTCTGTGTTTTGTGCGAGAGACTGTACAGGGGGACCAACAGCGGGGTTGGGGTTAACTTTAGCTTGAGTTATTTAGTCTTTTTTTTATTGTAGACCTTGTAGACAACCAGAGTTGTGTAGACTAGATTGTCTCTAGTATATAAGCTAATCTTTTTTTGGTCAGGAAAAACTAGGGGGTTAAACTTGAACTCTTACAGAGAACAAAGTCTTTGTTTGCCGTAGAGAATGTCTAAGTGTCAAGGAGGTCGTCGTCAGCCTTCGTGAGCTGTGTTTCTTCAGGTCATATCAGCTGGATTTGCCCACAGTGACACCCTGACATTTGGACTAAAACACACATTAGCATCAAGGTTGCGTGTGTTTTTGTGTTTATCACATCATTACCTAGGGACATCCACCCTAAACCACAGCATCAGCACATAAGGGCGTTTTCAATACTTTCTCCACCAGCAAACATCATTTATTATTGCAGTCAAAGTGGTGTTGCTGTGGACAAAAGCAGCTGTCAGTATATGGCTAAATGTTTGCTTTGGGAATTGCCATTTTGCATGCCGCGTAGGAAACTCTGCTCTGTTCTGCTGTCAGTTTCTTTACTACAACAAGGCTAACATGTCGTTTTATTGTCTTGTGGTTTTCTGAAGGTGCTTTGCTCCATGAAACCGGGCTCAGGTTTCATACCTGTTGCTCAGTGGGGTGATGCCTAACCACAGCTCTCTTATGTTGTTAGTAGTCCAACGCATTGGCATGCAAAGTGATCCATTTAGTCATCTTGGTTTAAAAAAACACATATCAGTTTCACGTATCAATTACAGGCTATGCATGTTCCTCATTACATCAAAAAAATACATCCACATCAAAAAAAGAGTAGCAGCTTTTGCATGTTCTTGATACTTCACCTAATAAAAGAATATCAGCTTCAGCAAATTCTTGAATAAAGTCTTAAAAAAATTAAAACCGTAGCAGTCAATTCTGGAATAATGTGGTAAAAAAATTTTAACCTTAATTTAATGGCGCTTTGCTGTTGGTCACGTGTAATGTCACTCACTAAAACCTGCCTGAGTGTCTCATTTGTTCAGACCGCTGTATAAAATGCTTTTTCTCGCTGTGCACATGTTTGTTTCGTACACTAAGCTGCAGTAGATGAAGTGGGCTGATTTGCAGTTTTACGTTGTAAATACTAACATGTCTTGTAATATTGAACTCGCTGCTCACCCTAATGGCTTCGGTTCATCAGCAGACTTGTTGTTATGAACCGTACTGTGTGTCAGAGAGCAAACACAATCCTGCGTGTAAACAGCAGCGGCTCTGAGCACCTGGGCTGCTTCCTGCTAAAAATAGACGCACGCATATAAACAGAATTCCCTGATGCGCACGGCTCTGCACTCGCTGCGATGGGGCCTCATTAGATGAACATCAAAGCAGTTTCCTGGGGTTGTCTAGTCCTTAGAAATTTCCCAAAAATAGAAGCTTGTGGAGGATTTGTTGCCCTGGGGAAATCACCTGTTATTTTTCTCCCTTTCTGGATGGAAACCCGAGTCAGTGCTTCTGCTGTTGTGTTACAAAGGGAAAAAGCTGTGTGGTAAATATCAAGCTAATGATGGCTGCTAAAAATAGCCAGAGATTGAACTGAGATTGAGTATGTTGTGTTGAGCGTCTCATTGGAAGGAGAGTGTGGTCTGTGCGTCTGCTTGCATACTGATGATGCCCGCTGCACTGGTTCAAGCCTTTTCCTCCATCCATCCCTCCCTCCCTCCCTCTCTCTGGGGTTATTTATAGCCGTGTCTTGCTGTGTTGGGCTGCTGTGAAGAAGTGAAAAGCCTTTTCATGTTCTCTGTAATTACTGTCTGCTGCAGGAGAGAAGGGGCAGTGCTGCAACTGCTGCTTTACTGTTCACTTACACTGTTATTTACCACACTACTGCTCAGCGGCTGTCACTGGACTCACCGTAAAGGTCTCCATACTTAAAAACTGCATGATTGTTGAAAAGAACAGTTTAACATGCCAAAGTGTAATAAACAATGAAGGGGAAACTAAATCACCAGCTGTCACTGTTAGAGCAGGAGAAATCTCATTTTTCCTTCACTGCTTGATCATTTACAGAAAATATGAAATATTTATGATTTGTTTTGATTGCAAAATATGTATTTCCACAGAATATTTTTTCATTGAGTCATGTTCTGTCTCTGTCTCAGACTCTCAGATGGACCAGACTGTGGAGCTTTTGAAGCCGTCGGCGTTTGACCACATTCCCACAGGTAACTGTCTAATCTTCATGACGATTCTCCAGCAGGAACGAGACAAAACATGCTAAATACAAATAAAATACTACCAAATGTAGTGGATTGTTAGAATAGCCTTATAAATGAACTTTTTAGACTGAAGGAAACATTTCTAGTTGTTCATTGTCAAAGGTTGTGTGAGTCCAATCAAACTGCACGGTATTAGGGTTGGGCCTATAGATGATGCCATCGTCCATTGCGATGGCTGATAGATCCCGGCCCACCCCCCTCCCTTTTGAATGCATGATCGCTTTTTAGTTTCACTATCAATTTCGAGATTCGTGATTGTACCTACTCTGATTATACTATAGAGCGGCAGTACTTGCCACACATTTTACAAGATTATATGTTTGTCAGTGGTACTGAGGATCTGCAAATCATTCGCCATCATCCTCAGTTATCTCTCCTTACACCGTCTACACCGGACGGACAGTTGTCGTGTGGCGCCACACCACATCAGCTAAAGATGGTCTACACTGGACGCGACAAAGCGACCGTTGAAAATCATTTGAAATTTGTGTCTGCACGTCATAAATAGAACGCGGCAGCAGTTTACTTTCAGGGATTTGTGGTGTCACGCCGCGCCGCATCCAGTGTAGACCGCATCACTAAATGATGTAGACAGACCCCCACTCTACACAGTACATCGTCCAATGCCAAATTTGTAGACATCTCCCAACTCTACACAGTATTTTGACACACATTTATCTGTCATTTGGTAGAATCTAGTTCAATTAGACAGATGTTAAGGACATATTTTTTTTTTTTTTTTTTTTTTTTTTTTTTTTATGATAAATAATTTTGGTACTGAGTCGCCACTGAAGAAAAGCCAGTTGAGGACAAAATCTGACACTTTGACCTGTAAAAATGAACCTGTTTGTTCATCAGGTTGGTCAGTGCTGTCCAACAGTCTGCCGTCTCTCATCACTGTCATCTCCAGTGTTCCTGCACCAACTGCCAATGTGTGAAGATATTTATTCAGTTTTTCATATACATTTTGTTTACATTTCTTTTTTTGCATAAATGTAGGAGCTGAGATGGATCTGGATTATTGTCTGTCATCTTTATCTGTTATTTGTGTCTGTGGATTTGTAATTTAGCATTGTTTTCTCAGCTCTTTTAATGCTTTGTTTGGAGAGGTATGATATATTCATTTCATCCCAGTGTAACGCCTGAATTTAGCGCACTGAATTATAGATGAGGTCTTAAGTAGCGTACAGAGATGGAGACTGACGTGCATTAGTGTTTTAAAACAGTAGCATGAAAATTACTGTAACACTTAGTGAACCTAAACCATCTCTTTTTGTGTCTGTGTTCAATCTTAACGTTGATTCCCCTCTAAACAAATGAAGCACGATCATATTGTTTTGAGGATGCTCCTCAGTGGTGTGTGTGTGTGTGTGTATGATTCTGTGTTTCTGTTTGTGTGAGTGAGTGTCAAATCCCCTTTATTTATATAGTGCTTTAAACTAAACAGATTGTGTCAAAGCAACTAAACAACATTAATTAGGAAAACAGTGTGTCAATAATGCAAAATGACAGTTAAAGGCAGTTCATCATTGAATTCAGTGATGTCATCATGCAGCTCAGTTCAGTTTAAATAGTATCTTTGCAATAATTTGCAATCAAGTCAACGATATCGCTGTAAATGAAGTTTCCCCAACTAAGCAAGCCAGAGGCAACAGCGGCAAGGAACCAAAACTCCATCGGTGACAGAATAGAGAAAAAACCTTGGGAGAAACCAGGCTCAGTCGGGGGGCCAGTTGTCCTCTGGCCAGACAAAACCAGTTCAATTTCAAGCTGCAGAAATGTCACATTGTGCAGAGGACTCAACAGGTTCCTGTGGTCTTGTCCCGGTGGTCGTCTGAGACAAGGTCTTTACAGGGGATCTGTCTCTGGGGCTCATCTAGTTGTCCTGGTATCCGCTGTCTTTCAGGGCTGTAGAGGTCCTTTCTAGGTGCTGATCCACCATCTGGGCTGGATACGTACTGGATCTGGTGGCTACGATGACCTCGGAATAAGAGAGAAACGGACTAATATGAGCGTAGATGCCATTCTTCTAATGATGTAGCAAGTACATCTGGTGTTATGGGAAGTGTTCCCGGTTCCAGTTTACCTAATTAATGCAGCCTAAACATCCTTTAACGGATTTGGATATTAGAAGCGTATTATAGTGTGTTATGTGTAAGCCAGGTTAAAGAGATAGGTCTTTAATCTAGATTTAAACTGCAAGAGTGTGTCTGCCTCCCGAACAATGTTAGGTAGATTATTCCAGAGTTTAGGCGCTAAATAGGAGAAGGATCTGCCACCCGCAGTTTGACTTTGATATTCTAGGTATTATCAAATTGCCAGAGTTTTAAGAACGCAGCGGACGTGGAGGACTATAATGTAACAAGAGCTCGTTCAAATACTGAGGTGCTAAACTATTCAGGGCTTTATAAGTAATAAGCAAGATTTTAAAATCTATACGATGTTTGATAGGGAGCCAGTGCAGTGTTGACAGGACCGGGCTAATATGGTCATACTTCCTGGTTCTAGTAAGAACTCTAGCTGCTGCATTTTGGACTAACTGGAGTTTGTTTACTAAGCGTGCAGAACAACCACCCAATAGAGCATTACAATAGTCTAACCTTGAGGTCATAAACGCATGGATTAACATTTCTGCATTTGACATTGAGAGCATAGGTCGGAATTTAGATATATTTTTGAGATGGAAAAATGCAGTTTTACAAATGCTAGAAACGTGGCTTTCTAAGGAAAGATTGCTATCAAATAGCACACCTAGGTTCCTAACTGATGATGAAGAATTGACAGAACAGCAATCGAATCTTAGACAGCGTTCTAGGTCATTACATGCAGAGCTTTTAGGTCCTATAATTAACACCTCTGTTTTTTCAGAATTTAGCAGTAAGAAATTACTCATCATCCAGTTTTTTATATCGACTATGCATTCCACTAGTTTTTCAAATTGGTATGTTAACCAGTGAGTGAAATGCCCGCTCAGCTGAACTCATCGTTAAGTCCCAATGGCAATGCACCAGCGTTAGAGTTTATCCAAGGATAGTGTAAGAAGGATTCAACAGATCACACGCACCTAGGCTTATAGGCATATACACAAAATGTCACTTAAATCATTGACAGATTAACAAAACGAAAGAAGCTCGTTTCAAAGTTCTTGGAAAGGAAAACGAGACAGCAGAAAGTAGTTTTCTTTATTTTGAAAAAGCTTTAGTTTTATTTATTTTGCAAAAGCTTAATAGTTTTGAATAATGTCTTGCTTCTATCTGTATAACCAACCAGCGTTGGACCATCGCGATGGCACCTCACACGCACACAGACACAACATATTTTTGTGACAACGCAGCTTGTTCATTATCAAAATAAAATACAGTTAAAGAAACACAAAGTTACAGTGCTCTGTTGTACAAAATTTGTTGTGCGTTCAGCGAGCACCGTTGCCAACGAAAGCAGCATCGCAATAAAGTAGTTCAAGTCTGTCTGCTGTGCCGCTGAGGAGGTTCACGTCTTGGTGAAGCCCTTCGTGTCTCACAACTCATAATCACAAAAAAACAACACGATCTGCAGATCTCTGTCTTTGCACTGTCCTGCAGAATTGAACATGTTACTTTCTATGCTGGTTCTAATGGCTTATTAATGTAGTTAATGACGCTCTTAACAGTTTAGCCACTTGTTTAGTTCCCTCATTCTTAGTCTTTACAGATTTCCTGACAGAAACGAGGTCGGCCGCCCCTCAGCTCACCCAAAACCCATTAGCACTAACGAGCAGAGACCAAACCATCAGGAACACACATCAAAACAGTTTTCAGACATTAAAGCACAAATATCCCAGTAATATGAAACGACATGGAGCTCATAACCAGGAGAGAGACAGAGACGGGGAAGACTGCATGTAGCATTGAGCCATTAAGTTGACAAGACGTCTGGTGGAGCTCGTTTGACAACACGAGGGATTGTTCTGCGCTGGAAACAGTCAAAATGTTATGCAACATGACCACCAACATCCTAGAAAGCCGAAAGTGTGTCCAAATGAAGTCCTGTTTGAGCGTCTGGTTCATCCTGATGTCAGATCAGTTTTGTCATATAATATTTCAGATGCTGTTGCTGCTGATTAATCATTGATCTCTAAGAATCTGTGAAATAGTCTTGAATTGGATGTCACTGATCTCACGGAAACACTTAAACGCTTGATGTCTAAAGGCCGGGACACAAGCCGACGGTCGGCCGTCAGTGGGCGTCTGTGGGTCTAGTTTGTTGGGTGTGCTCCACATCTCGTCTCTCGCCGCTGAGGTGTTGAATCGGCGTCGGTGCGAGTCAAAACTCTGATTGGATGTTCAGTTTAGCGAGCGAGTCCGTGCCTGAGAATAAAAGTCAAAGTGATGAAAACCAGTAAGTAAATGAAGGTGGAACAGACAGAGGGTTACATGCTCTTAGCCAAGCATTCCAATATGTGAATCTTTTCATAACAACGTGAGCCGATTAAAACGAAGAAAGTTAACATGACTGATATTCAAAAGGGTAAACTAGCACTGCTTTGTTTACATTTCGTATATCTGCGTTTATCTCGTATATCCTTGTTTCAGTTTCTTCTTTTAAATGACAAATGTATACTATTGATAGCTGCTGATATAGACGGCTAACTCCTCTCACGCAGAACGCATGTGTTTGTTTGCAGTCGGCTGTAGTCTGAGCCATGTGTTCAAGCACTGCTTTTGGTCCAGACGCTGCAGACAGACACGCTGTGTATGAATATAAAGAGCAGAAGCTCTGTTTCCACGCTGATGGCTGTCTGTGATTTGTAGGGAAGGGTTTGTTTTTGATGATGGACTGGGTGTTGGTCCGTCACACGAGACGTTGTTGCAGAATAGATGGATGGATGGGTTTGTTTTGCCTTTTGAATGAAACGTGTGAGATGTTGAGGTCGGTCAGAGTCCAGGCTCGGTGTGATAAGAAGTGTTTGAGAGCTTATCAAAGTCTGTCTGGACGCTCTGCTCTTGGCAGCACGTTGTCTCCAAAAGCATTACTGTTTGCACTGAACAGGAGAGAGCTCACATAACTGTAACGCACCAGTAGCTGTATCAGGCTTTCATTCAAGCTCAGGTGCTACTGGAAATTTCCTTCTGAAGTTATAATTGCGAGTTTGTCACATTCAAGTGCTTTGTTATCAGAAATAACAGGAACCATGGAGGACTGCCCGTTAATGAGCTAATTTATTTGGGGAATCTTATTTAAGCCAAAATGTATTGAAGATATTTAGTCAATATCCAACAGATTTTGAATAAATCGTAGCGTTCCATTCATTGGTAACCATATAAACATTCACCACACTATTTAGATTTTCAGCTTGGTGATAATGCCAAATGTTTGGTCAAATAAATGTTGTTTTTGCAGTGTAAAATGCATACAATATAAATACAATTTACATCAAATAGTTATTTATATATGTAAATGGGTATGACTGTAACAACAAGAGAAAGCAATGTAGATGTTGTGGGGGGACAAGGAATAAAACTTACATTACTACAGCTATGTTTGTCTCCTCCTCCATGTTTAAAGTTTATGGCTGCCCAACTCGTAAACTCAGGAATCAAAATTATCTCAGATTTTCCCAGTTGTAAATACGACTTGAGAGGCTGTTCTTGTCCAATTTCCAACTAGGAAACTTGTATTTACGATAACTCTGATAGCTTGTGAAGACAGCATTACTTTTAGCTGTTGTAGAAGTGAAACATTTGCATGACTGCAGGATTCCATGCATCAACACGCCATGGCAATGTAAAACACGCTGTGTGTGTGTGTGTGTGTGTGTGTATGTCTGAAAAACTTGTGTCTGTGCATGTGTGTGTCTGTCTGTGAACGTGTGTGTGTGTGTGTGTGTGTGTATGTCTGAAAAACTTGTGTCTGTGCATGTGTGTGTCTGTCTGTGAACGTGTGTGTGTGTGTGTGTGTGTGTGTGTCTGTATGCTTTTGCATGCACATGCACGTGTGTCAACAGTAGATGAGGATGCCAGATGAGAGTAAAGCGTGTCAGCATTGTCTGGGACGGCTCTGTGATGTCATGAGAGTCCGACGGTCTGAGCGCTGACAGAGCAGCGTTAGTTAGAGAGCGACTCCAACGGAGACAGGCAGGACCTACGCTACAAACACACACACAGAAACACAGATAACAGACAGACGTGCTCGTGCTGCAGAGGCGTGTGGTGAGCTCAACTTTATTCTGCATCTAACCTGTGCCAATGTATTTATATCATGAATGTGTTTTTGTTTTTTCTGTTTTTAGTGTTTGTTTACTCTTTGTGATTGAGCTGCTGCTTGTTCATCAGTAGTTTTCTGTAATTCAGCAGCACAGAACGTAAAGTGGTCTTGACAGAGATGTCCCCGAGATGGACACAAAAACCACCCTTGCGGGACGTGTGTGTGTTTGCTTACGTGATGCCTGTCAGCAGCAGTGGGTTGTTTACTGCTGCACGGCTCTGATCCGATGTTGTGTTTTCTGTGGCCGAGTCTGATCTGATGTCAGACTTGTATCTGTCCTGCTTTGGGCCTGTTAGAGTCTGTGTCTCTGCGCTCGTCTCGTCAGTGTGTTTTGTCTTGTTTCTGCAGTGGAGCTGAGTTCTGCTCTGCCCGTGAGGGTTCCTCCTGCCGCCATCCCCATGGACCTGCGCATGGAGCAGACGCAGACGCTGGACTCGACCCGCCGAGAGCAGCAGCTGCAGCAGGAGATGCTGACGCTCAAACACAAGCAGCAGCTGCAGCGGCAGATCCTCATCGTCGAGTTCCAGCGGAAACACGAGCAGCTCTCGCGCCAACATGAGGCCCAGTTACAGGAGCACATGAAGGTCAGGACCTAGCGCTGGTGGGGTGTAGTGGTTAAAGCTGGTTAAAGTTTCTCAGCCGTCACTTTTAATGAAAGCTTCTATGAATTGACTGCTACACCTACGAAAGATCAGTTCAGACTACACATTTTACCCTAATTTTAGCACGATCTGCTGGACGTAGGTTGTCGTGGGTATTCATCTTGTGTAGTGTGTCATAGTGGACGACAGCCGATGCCAAGTCTGCGATGCTTCACGACGTCATCAGAGAAAGTCTAGCATGTTTAATTTTTTTTTTTTTGTCATCAAGGAGTCAAAATCATGTAATCTTGCACAGTGACTGTCGTAACCAACAAAACAAAATTGTATAGTCTGAACCGGGGTTAAATGCTCACACACCCTACAGCACACTGACTACATAATGCATGCATGTGGCGTGTGTTTATTGCTCTTCATGCGATGCTGGGTGTGTGTCAATCACATCCTGAGGTCTCTTCATCTTTTAAATATGTAGTGTGATATAGCCGCTCATTTCTACAGGTTGTGAAAGGCTTTACTGTAAACGTTACTCACTCTTTCAGTCATTTGGCAGGAGTTCACTGCCTCTGAGCACAAAATGCCCTTAAAGAAGAGAAAACATGGCCGATGTCCAGTTAAATGAATCAAATCTTGTGCTGAACGCGGTGGACGCTCCATTTTGTTGACTTGGTGATCTGGGAAGCAGTGGGGCGTGTTCAGATGATGGTTAAAATCAAGACCTAGTCGTATGGATTTGTAGTCATGTCGCAGATCGCAGGTTCAGTCTGGAGTAGCCTGAGCTGATCTCCCAAATTTAACCTCTACCCCAATTAAAACTCGCTGGGTTTGAATCTGACACCTGACAAATATTGTCCCTCAGCTTTAACCTCTACCCCAAACCAACCAGCTGTTAACCTGTGTGTGTGTTTCTCTCACCAGCATCAGCAGGAGCTTCTGGCCCTCAGGCATCAGCAGGAGCTGCTGGAGCACCAGAGGAAGATGGAGCAGCACCGGCTGGAGCAGGAGCTGGAGAAACAGCAGCGGGAGCAGAAGCTCCAGCTCCTCAAGAACAAAGAACGTGGCCAGGAGAGTGAGTTCACTATGAGTTTTTGACTGTGTTACTTCGAATTAAAAAAATAATTTTGAAGCCACTGATAATATGCGTCAGTTACACTATAATATTAAGAAAGCTGTGATCAGCAGTTTTCTTTGAGTCTCTCTGACGGGGAGCTTTGGTAAATCCTGCGCTCCGCTGTGAACAGGTGCGGTGGCCAGTACAGAGGTGAAGATGCGTCTGCAGGAGTTTGTTCTGAATAAAAAGAAAGCACTCGCTCAGCGCAGTCTCAACCACTGCATCTCCAACAACCCACGCTACTGGTGCGGGTAAGAAACGCCACACGCTTCTGATCTAAGAACATTTAGTGTTAGTTATTCAAGAGCAAATGGATGAAAACACTGGTCCTAGTGACAAACAGTTCAGCAGACCTGTGTATCTGCTTGACGACGAGAACAGATCAATCCACCATTTCTAAACATTTACATTTTGGAAGACACTGAAGCAACATCCAGCACCATTTGTGGTGTCAAAATACACTACCACATGGGCTTTCTGACTTTAATGTGTCAGGCAGTTCATAAAGATGGGGAAAGTGCAGGGAAAATGGGATTTGAACCTGCAGCCGATGTTGCATAACCCTAACCCTTAGGGCTGGGCAAATATTTTTTTTCGATTAATCGTTTTTTAAAAATGATGTCGATTCGATATTGATTCTCAAAAGCGGCGAATCGATCCTTTCTGGTAATTATTTCAGCAAACATTTAAAAGAAGATCTGATTAATGTGAATCTTTTCATTAGTCTTCTCCACTAGATGTCACCCTCTTATTCACTTTGTGCAATGTTACAACAGAAAGCCTGTCACTCATTCAGTGCTTATCATGGCGGAGATACTGTAGACAAGAACCAACAACAAAGCAATATGTGTGATCTGCAATGCTCAGGTAAAATTATATAGTAACACTACAAATGTGTGGAAGCATTTGACATCATGCGTAAAGGCGCCATAATTTCCGCAGAGAATGAATGAATAAATGAGTTTTGTTTACACAAGCGTGGATGATATGAATACACAAATTTTGTCCCCAACTGCTCTGAGAGTCACTTCATTAGCATTTTACCGTTTAATCTGACAAAACTACCGTCATATCACATACACAGCAGCTGCAAGTTCCTCACGCCAAAACACAAAAAATCCAAAAAACAATAAAACATACAAATATATATTACTATTTAGCAGTCTTAAGACTCAATGTAACAACAATGCTACTACTACTACTACTATTAATAAATATTAATAAATCTTTATTTTTAAAGGAATAATCACATTTGTTTTCTTTTTAATTTTAACAGTAAACTTTTGTTTTGCAGCACTTTCTTTGCCAAAAATAAAAGGGTTTTTCATTTGATTAAATTTCAAATTGATTAAATTGTTTTATGCCTTCATCTGATTACCAGAAAAATTAAGAGGAACATTTTATATGACCCTATACAAAAAAAGAAAAGGTTTAAAATACAGGCCTGTGGCTCTTAATTTCTTTTTATAAATTCACCATTTGTAAAATGATGTTTACTGTTCATTTTTTAGAAATATCAATAGCATTTGTATTAAAACTATATTCACTGGATGTAATCAAAAAAAATAAAATTTGAGAATCGAATCGAGAACTTGTGAATTGATACCCAGCTCTACTAACCCTAACTCACAGCAGTGCATAACTACAGCGATTCACGAGGCTGAGCTTTATTCTGATGATGAAGCTGGAGAGACTGTATCAGGATCTGTTCATTGTTTTTGCCAACGCTTTTCCTCTTTCTCACTGTCTGCCTGCTTTTTCTGTGCAGGAAAACTCAGCACAGTTCTTTGGATCAGAGCTCCCCTCCACAGACCAGCGGTAGTACCTACAACCATCCTGCACTGGGCGTCTACGACTCCAAA
>NW_024879140.1:200000-255000 GCF_018340385.1 Cyprinus carpio | reverse complement strand
GCAGTGATGCTCATCTCAGATGTGTTTGTTTTGTGATGATGCGTACAGAATCTCTGGACAGTAACTCTAGTATTACTAGCATCTTCACTTGTGCCTTACACCGTGTCCTAACTACACGCACCACGACACGATAAAAGGTATCTTTTCCATGTTAATCTGAGTTTTTGTCCTAACTAGCTGCGACGGCGACATGTGAAATTTCTATTTTAAAAATGGTTTCTATTTCCATGACTTCGTGGCTGAAACAACATTCAAACTATATAACAGTAATAATCTCACATACTTGTTATGTGCTTTATTCAAAGTTAAACGTGTCTATGTGAGTTTGAATATCATTTTGCATGACATTTATAGCCATACTGAGCCATACATGGCAACAATAGATTGTTTACCTCAGATCTTGAAAATAAATTAAAACAAACATGTACGTTAAAACTGTGAACTCACTCCGAACCGAGCATATTCCATAACGAAGATGGTAGCAGTCACTCATTATGTACATTTAATGATGTTAAAAAGGTTTGATATTTATGGATTAGATGATAAATTGGATTATAAACTTGTCCATTTCGTTGCGAATGCAGTTTGCTTCCAGAGAGGTTCCGCCCACACACGCTTCTGATTGGCTGTAATATTTGATTGATTCTGTCACGTCTGGTGTGGACGCACAAATTGCTTGTCGCTGGAATCTTGTTGAGCTCCCTGTCGTTGTGTCTGTCATTGCAGCGTCTGAACCGAACCTGAAGCTGCGTTCGCGTCTGAAGCAGAAGGTGTCGGAGCGGAGGAGCAGCCCATTACTGCGCCGCAAAGACAGTCCCATCAGCACGCTCAAGAAACGCTCTCTGGACATGGCAGGTGATGCTCGAGACACGCTCACATGTGCTTGCATGACTGTTTTCACACAGAGAAACTCTGTCTCTCGTTCTGATGTCTGTAGATTCGGCGTGTAGCAGCGCTCCTGGTTCAGGACCCAGTTCCCCAAACAACAGCTCACATGGAAACCTGTGTGAGAACGGCATCAGCGTGACTGAGGTGAGGCTAGTTTACTGCATCAGTTTGACTGTGTGTGTCTATGTCTATGTGTGTGCGTGTTGTAACACAGAAGAAGAGTTGTTTCATAAACTTGTGGATGATTGGGTTTATTACACACAACAATATTCCTCTTTTTCTCTACATTTCACCTCTGTTCTAGCTTGTTTCCCAGTCTAGCTTTCTAATCAAGCTGGCACGCTACACTTTGAATACTGTTGGCTCTGTGGTGAATGTCTTATGTTTGTCTATTGTTAAGTCGCTTTGGATAAAAGTAGGATGTAATGATTAGTGCTGGGAAAATAAACCTGAGATTCTGAGATTTTCAGAATGCATTGTGATTCTTTCTCGAGTTGATTCTGAGGTTAGTTGTGAACAGCAGATGGCGCTGCATGCTTTAGAAACAGCCCTACTCTGCTCGTTTCCAACTCCTTACATAAACTCGGTGCTAAAATAATCATTCATAAGATTTGAAAAGGTTGAAGCAATTTACAAGGGGGTTGACTGTAGGCTGTTTACATTATCTTCATGAGCATTTGAGCGTGCGGATAAAAACTAGATAACAGACTCAGCCGAACGCACAAGCGCTCTTCTTCATGAGCATTTGAGCGTGCGGATAAAAACTAGATTAGAGCACCATCTGCTGTTAAAATCTAAGCTCAGCAACTGAGACGAAACGCAGTAGTAGTCATGCAGTGTTTCTCAGAATCAAATTTGCATCGATTTATTGTCGCAGCCCTAGTAACGATGCACCCAGAGTCGGCTGAAAATCTAAAAGTGCTAAACTTATTTACTGAATAGACTTATGCCTGCATTTCTAAATTTACTGTCAAAATTAATAGAAATTAAATTTTTAAAACAAGTTTAGAATCCATCCTTTATTTCTCTAGTTTTGTCTTCCTTGTAGATCTGAAACAAGTCACCCTCACGCTGCTCTCTCCTGTCACCTGAACACATATATAGCTTTAAAGGGTCATACAGATCGTATTAACATAATAACATTAGTGAAACTATAAAAACAGAAGATCTTAGAAAGGTTAAGTAAACAGAACACAGATTATAAGAGTATGCACTGTCATAAACGAAGCTAGTTAACGTTAGCTTGAGAAATCGTACCTTCTAAGTTGTCAAATAACTTGAAAAAATACAATTTGAAGCCCTTCTCCTTTTTACTTAGAGTGACCGATGCTAATCTTACAATTCGATTTACATCATTCACTGTAATCTGTGGAAGTTCTTGCAAGCAGCGAGTGTAAAATGCCATGCTGATAGCGCTCATTGAAACAGTAGGTAAAAACCGCTCGCGGCGCAGCAACAGACGTTACGGAGCAACTGAGACGAAACGCAGTAGTAGTCATGCAGTGTTGTATCACATTGTGAGTTGAGTGAATCATTACATCCCTAGATAAAAGCTCATGTGTAAATGTGAATGTGCTCCAGTCGTCTCACAGGCCGGCTGGTCAGGACGGCTCGGTCAGTCAGCTGTCTCTCTACACGTCTCCTTCACTACCCAACATCACCCTGGGTCTGCCGGCCACTGCCGCCAACAACGTGAGTGTTCAGATCTAACCGAGCTTGTGCTGTTTTCACAATGGGTCAGAAACATTCACTCAGGACAGATCTTCTGTATTTGTCTGATTTGAGTAAGTTTTGCTTTTCAAGTAAATTTGTTTTTAAAGGAGGTTTAGATATTTTTACTGGAACATAAACAGTAATTAGAGTGTAACACAGTAGCTTTAATGAAGAAAAACTATTCACAGTTAATACCGTACTGATCTGATCTGTGTGTGAGAAACGGTCATCATCAACCTGTAACGTGTATTTGTCCACCCAGTTAGGAGCGTTTGGTCAGCACTCATCTTCATTTTGCTTCTTCATGTGATGCTTTTGAAATACTCAGTTTTATTTTGTTGCTTCTTCAACAAGGTGACGTCTACCCAGCCTGACAGCGAATGTTTGTCTGTGACCGGTTTACCCATAAACACTCCGTTCCTGGTCGCCTCTCACCTGTCGTCATTTCTTGGCAATTCGGATGCTGCAAACTCCCACAATGCACTGCTGCAGCACATGGTCCTTCTGGAGCAATCAGCCCCATCGAGTTCTTTGGCCGCAGGTGAGTAGGGCTCAGAGTTCTGAGTTTCTGTCCTGGTTTAGTAACAATGAACCAGTCCATTACAAACCTCTTTATTTGCGTAATAGCTACTGGCCCGGATCGCGGAGCGTTTCCCAAGGCCGCTGTCAAAGCGTTACATAAACCTGGAATGTGTGAACAATCTGCTGTTCATAGTGGTGCTGAGGTGCGGCCCGAGTCAGGGGTCCGTCTGGTTAATTAGATCAGAGTCACTGGCAGGCAAGAGGATCAGAGGAACACACTGTGCCAGGCAGAGTGACGTCTTCATGCCAGCACAGGCCCAGAAGAATACGCCTCTAATTATCTGAATGGGAGCAGGAAGTAAAACAATGAACCTGGGTTATCCACACAAGGACTGTCCTGACGTCTGTGCAGAGCACCCAATGAATGAACGTACTTTACAGGGTGTTTGTGGCAAGCAGTTTTGGAACCTCAGTTGAACTCAGACAGCTGACAAATTATCTCTGCCCAGCCACCGTGAGCGTATACGAGTGTGTGTTCATGAGGAGCGCGTGTTCACGAGGAGTGTGTGTTCACGAGGAGCGCGTGTTCACGAGGAGCGCGTGTTCACGAGGAGCGCGTGTTCACGAGGAGCGCGCGTGTCCACGAGGAGCGCGCGTGTTCACGAGGAGCGCGCGTGTTCACGAGGAGCGCACGTGTTCACGAGGAGCGCACGTGTTCACGAGGAAGTGTCGTGTTCACGAGGAGTGTGTGTGTTCATGAGGAGTGTGTGTGTGTTCACGAGGAGTGTGTGTGTTCACGAGGAGCGCGTGTTCACGAGGAGCGCGTGTGTTCACGAGGAGCGCGTGTGTTCACGAGGAGCGCGTGTTCACGAGGAGCGCGTGTGTTCACGAGGAGCGCGTGTGTTCACGAGGAGCGCGTGTTCACGAGGAGCGCGTGTTCACGAGGAGCGCGTGTGTTCACGAGGAGCGCGTGTTCACGAGGAGCGCGTGTTCACGAGGAGCGCGTGTTCACGAGGAGCGCGTGTTCACGAGGAGTGTGTGTGTTCATGAGGAGTTCACGAGGAGCGCGCGTTCACGAGGAGCGCGTGTCCACGAGGAGCGCGCGTGTCCACGAGGAGCGCGCGTGTCCACGAGGAGCGCGTGTTCACGAGGAGCGCGTGTCCACGAGGAGCGCGCGTGTCCACGAGGAGCGCGCGTGTCCACGAGGAGCGCGTGTTCACGAGGAGCGCGTGTTCACGAGGAGCGCGTGTTCATGAGGAGTGTGTGTGTGTTGCAGGAGTGGGAGCGGGGTCGCTGCAGAAGCTGCGTCAGCACCGGACGCTGGGCCGCACACAGTCGGCTCCTCTGCCCCAGAGTGGACAGGCGCTGCAGCAGCTTGTGGTTCAACAACAGCACCAGCAGTTCCTGGAGAAACACAAGCAGCACTTCCAGCAGCTCCACATCAACAAGGTCAGACATCAGTCTCCTCACCCTACCATATCAGATCGCTGCAAGGTAAAAACCAGCTGTAGCAGAGAGCGACTCTCAGGTAGACAGGAATAATGTCTGTTCTCCTCTCTGCTGTTATGGTTCGTGTGGTTCATGGTGAACGCTGCAAGGAAACAGATGATGATATGACGACCGGTAAGGGGCTGGGCTGAGTCAAGTCAAGTCATCTTTATTTATATAGCGCTTTTACCAATACAGATTGTGTCAAAGAAATTTTACAGTATTAAATAGGAAAATAGTGTGTCAATAATGCAAAATGACAATAGTTATAACTGCTACCCAATTTAGGCATGAGTTATACATTTAAAAGGGGATCCAGAAAAGTTCCTTTATACGATCAACACCTTGGTATAAGAAGGTTCAGAATAATCATGAAATACTAAGGCACAAAAATGTAGAAAGAATGAATATACTTTATATGGACACAGATTACCTCACACAGGTGAATATTTACAAAGCTTAAAATAAAAGAAAAGGCAAACTGAAAATAAGCAAAGCGAAAGAAAAAAAAACAACAACAACTAAAAGAAGGATGTAAATGAGTTAGGCCAGGCATGCTGAGTTGGAACGACATAAAATATGTTTGTAAACAGAACAAACTTAGCTGACAGTAGATGATGATGCAGATAAAGATGATCGCTGATAATGTCCGTTTGTGTGATAAAGTTCCCGGTGCACAAGTGAGTTGATGGCAGTCCAAGGAAAAATAAGGATAATCCAAATTCTGGGATATCCACAAAGCTTCCCTGAAGCACACGTGAGTCTCCACTGCGTATGAGCATGTGTTTAAAATGCAAAGCATGCACATGACTCCGTTTCATGACTAAAAAAGTATTTTAGTCATAAAAGGTCCATCTATTAGCGTGCACTTTAAAACAATCTATTTACACTGTTACAAACTAATTACATTACAACAAACATAACACATTACAACAGTAAACACTTACAGATTGACACAGGGAAACAAATCCTCAATCTTAGAACCGTCAGCTTCTGAAACGCGAGCATGAGGAAACCACTGCTTCCTCTCCCAACTCAGTTTAAATAGTATCTGTGCAATCAGAGTCACAATCTCAAGTTTGGAGTTCTGCTGAACTTCAGTGATCCTCATGAGACGTGGCCAGATGAGGTCATGTAAGGTCAAGGTTTCATATCAGCAGGACGGGCTTGTTCAGTTCCGCTCTACAGCAGGAGTTTAGCTGCTGCAGAGTTTAGTTCCAGTCGTGCTCATCCTGAACATCAGTCTTTGAGCAGCTGCAGTGTTTCCCACAGCCTTACACTCTATTTGTGGCGGCACTCCCCCGCCCCCATATATACATGTATATTCAAATTCATTTTCTGCCAGCAGGAGGCGCTTTAAGAGCGGGAGAGATACAGGATTCTCCGGTAACGGCTCTAAAGCAGCGCTGAGCTCACAAACGCTGCATTATCAAGCATTACATGCAAAATGAAATGAAAATTAAATCGAACATTTTCTAAATACAGTTGGTTTCCTTCTGAAATACAGTGAGATATAAACACCCACGTCGGTTTTTGATTTTGAAACGTGCAGTGCTCATGTTTATTCAGTGAAGCCTAAGCCTTTTGGAAATCTATTTGTGGCGGTCAGTTTTGATATTGTGGTGGAAATTGGAACATGAAATGCTATTTACAAAAGAAAAAAGCATCAGCGAAATGACTAATAAACTCAGCATACGTTTTTGGCAACAACAGTGTACCCTGAAAAAAATGTATTATGATTTATTGTCTTTTCTCTGTATGTCTGTTAGATGTTGAGTAAACCCTGTGATCGGCAGCATCAGAGCCACCCAGAAGAGACGGAGGAAGAGCTCCGAGAGCAGCAGGATGCCACACAGACGGAAATGCTTCCCATGAGCCTCCCCATTAAACAGGAACCGCCTGATCTCACAGAAGAGCAAGGACAGGAAGAACAAGAGCTGCTCTTCAAACAGGTGAGAGACACCTAGAGCTCAAGGAGAGCAGTGAGAGAGACGCTGCGTTTGTGTCGCCCTCTTGTGGTTGTTGACAGCGCACAGCACCTATTGTTTGTGTGTGTGTGTGTGTGCGCATGTGTGTGTTTGTTTGTGTGTGAGCAGCAGGCCCTTCTACTGGAGCAGCAGAGGATCCATCAGCTCAAAAACTTCCAGGCGTCCATGGAGGCGGCTGGTGCGTCTGTCATATTCCCAGGGCACCGGCCTCTGTCCAGAGCGCAGTCATCTCCTGCGTCCGCCTCCATCATTCCGCAGGAGCAGCCTTCCAAACCCCTTTTTACCACAGGTGCGTCACTCCTGTCCCCTCGTTGACCTCAAAACAGAATTCACAAGGATGAGCGCACCAGTTAAAGTTTCTTTCTCTAGGTCTGGTGTATGACTCTCTCATGCAGAAGCACCAGTGCATGTGTGGAAACACCAACACGCATCCCGAACACGCCGGACGCATTCAGAGCATCTGGTCTCGGCTACAGGAGACGGGCCTGCGCAGCCAGTGTGAGGTGCGATGTGAATACTGAAATTATTATTTTCTGACTGTGCATTCACACCGCCGCTATCGAGAGCATCAAAAATCGTTCTGGCCACCCTGCCAACATCACTGTAGAAAGATTCATGGACACTCTGATGCTCTGACGTAGATCGAATGCTTATCTTGTGTTTAAAGGAGCCGCAAAGCAAACAAGCTTGTTGGTCTTGTGCAGACTAACCACAAGGAGGATGAAATTATAAGTTAACCTCATTAAATATTGTTGTGAACGAAGTATTAAGATCCTTTACCTAATAATGTATAAAGCACTAATGCCACACTGTAAACATAATCTGATACAAGTACAAGTCCTGCACTGATAGTGTTACCTAAGTAACTATAATCCAGTATAAACATTAACACCAACAATCTCAGACACCTTAATTGATTTAAAGGTTTAAAAGTGAACTAGGACTATTATACTATTATTTATTATAATAGTGGTTCCCAATCCTGGTCCTGGAGAACCCCCAACACTGCACGTTTTGGTGTCTCTCTTATCTGACACACACATTTGAGGTCTTGTAGTCTACACTGATGATCTGATGAGTTGAATCAGGTGTGTTTGAATAGGGAGACATCTCAAATGTGCAGTGTTGGGGGCTGTCCAGGACCAGGATTGGGAACAACTGTATTATATCATTAGATTATTATTCCTATAATCCAAATCAACAACAAAAACAACCCAGGAACACCAACAATCTCAGACACCTTGGTCCACGCATCATTTTCTTTATTTTTGTCCCTGTACGCAAACAGGAACGTGTCATAGATTATTAGGAAACCCGCCACAGCAATAATTAACCTCTCCTCCATTTTGCTTGGGAACTAATGTGGTCGGAACCAAAGTTTACAGGGCTGCGTTCTCTGGAATCCTCTCAAGCGGTGGACTTCTACGTTCTGTTTGGTTGCCGCCGAACTACGTCATAGCTCATTACCATAAAGTTGACCTGATTTCAACTCTCCTCGATGCCCTCACCATCCTAGACGTGCTGCGCCACTGCTCGATGCTGGCTCACATTGAAAATGAATGACTTCTGGCCATTTTGATGCTCTTGATGGCAGCGGTGTGAACGCACAGTGATGCACTGGCTGAATCGATCTCTATCACTTAAACTCTGCATGTGACACAAACATGATTGATTTTGTCATTTTATTGTGAGAAATATTCCACAAAGTTCAGGAAAAAAATTGTGACGATCAATTTTCCACTGAGAAACACACCAGAGTCCCATATTTCTCTCTAGTGGTTTAGTGTGAATCATTGAGCTACATTTCACTGGTGAGTGTTGGGTTTTGGAGGCTGCTGTTTTATTTACCTCAGCACTTCTAATGATGTGTCAGCAGGGGGCGCTCTCGTGCTCTAGTCAGTCTCTCTGTCTTGTATTTTCAGTGTATCCGTGGGAGAAAAGCCACATTAGAGGAACTGCAGACAGTTCATTCTGAAGCTCATGTCATGTTGTATGGGACCAACCCACTACGGCAGAAGCTAGACAGTAAGACCTTTACAATCCAAAACGAAGATCCTCTCATCATTTACTCAGACTCTGCGGTGTGAATGCATCTCTGATAAGTCGTCTTCTCTCTGTCTGGCTCAGGTTCTGTCATCTCCATGTTCGTCAGGCTGCCGTGTGGTGGTATTGGGGTGAGTAGAGACAAAGTCCGTCTCAACCATCTCTTCATCATTTGTGCAGCATGTAAAGAGGGTTTCTGCTTTGTCTGTGAAGTGGACAGTGACACAGTCTGGAATGAAGTTCACTCGTCAAGCGCAGCACGTCTGGCCGTTGGTTCTGTGGTCGAACTCGTCTTCAAAGTGGCATCAGGAGAGCTGAAGGTCACCGTCTGCCACCGTCTTCCTCTCTTTATGTTTATCTGTATGTCTGTCTGTATTATTTGATTGACGTGTAGCGGTGTGTCTCACCCCTAATGCAGAATGGTTTCGCTGTGGTCCGGCCGCCAGGACACCACGCAGAGGAGAGCACGCCCATGTGAGACGCGTCTCTGTGTTTGTCGTTCTGTGCTTTCTTCCTTTACTCCTGTAACATTGGTGCTCTCGTCCAATCACAGGGGCTTCTGTTACTTTAACTCTGTTGCCATAGCAGCTAAACTCCTACAGCAAAGACTCAATGTCAGCAAAATTCTGATTGTTGATTGGGTGAGTTCATTTTGAAGACTTATTTGGCACTTCTGTATTTTCTTTTCTGTCTGTTTAGCATTTAATCGTTGTTGTTAAACCACATTCAGGACGTTCATCATGGCAACGGAACACAACAAGCGTTCTACGATGATCCCAGAGTTCTGTACATTTCTCTTCATCGATACGACGATGGTAATTTCTTCCCAGGCAGCGGCGCTCCTGAAGAGGTAATGCAACAATACAAGTGAGCGGATTGTGGGAAGATGTTTCCTAACTCATGCAGCACTTCCTCTGAACAGGTGGGCAGTGGGCCGGGAGTAGGTTTCAACGTCAACGTGGCGTTTACTGGAGGTCTGGATCCACCGATGGGAGATGCAGAATACCTCGCTGCCTTCAGGTAAAAGAGTCTAAAACACATTCTGCTCACTCTTCGCTGACATTTCAGGGCTGTCGAGGGCATCTCTAGCTGCTGATCCACCATATGACCTGGATACAGACTGGATCTGGTAGCTATGGTGACCTCGGAATAAGAATGAAAAAGACTAATATTAGCGTAGATGCCCTTCTTCTAACAAATTAGCAAGTTCATCGGGTAAGTGTTCCCGGCTCCGGTTGTCCTAATTAATGCAGCCTAACAATCCTTTAACTACAAACAATCCTTGATTTATAGAAATGCAATATTGTATTGTGTAAGCCAGGTTAAAGAGATGGGTCTTTAATCTAGATTTAAACTGCAAGAGTGTGTCTGCCTCCTGAACAATGTTAGGTAGGTTATTCCAGAGTTTGGGCGCTAAATAGGAGAAGGAACTGCCGCCCGCAGTTGATTTTGATATTCTAGGTATTATCAAATTGCCAAAGTTTTGAGAACGCAGTGGACACTAAAAAATAAAATTAAAAAATGTCTTGTTCAAATACTGAGGTGCTAAACCGTTCAGGGCTTTATAAGTAATAAGCAAGATTTTAAAATCTATACGATCTTTGATAGGGAGCCAGTGCAGTGTAGACAGGACCGGGCTAATATGATCATACTTCCTGGTTCTAGTAAGAACTCTAGCTGCTGCATTTTGGACTAACTGGAGTTTGTTTATTAAAGGTGCAGAACAACCACCCAATAAAGCATTACAATAATCTAATCTTGAGGTCATAAACGCATGGATTAACATTTCTTCATTTGACATTGAGAGGATAGGCCATCATTTAGATATATTTTTGAGATGGAAAATGCAGTTTTACAAATGCTAGAAACATGTTTTTCAAAGAAAAAAGATTGCTATCAAATAGCACACCTAGGTTCCTAACTGATGACGAAGAATTGACAGAGCAGCCATCAAGTCTTAGACAGCGTTCTAGGTTATTACATGCAGAGTTTTTAGGTCCTATAATTAACACCTTTAACAACTTTTCAGAATTTAGCAGTAAGAAATTACTCATCCTGTTTTTTATATCAGTTATGCATTCTTTTAGTTTTTCAAATTGGTATATTTCACCGGGCCCCAAAGGAATATAGAGCTGAGTATCATCAGCATAACAGTGAAAGCTAACACTGTGTTTCCTGATGATATCTCCCAAGGGTAACATGTAAAGCGTGAAGAGTAACGGCCCTAGTACTGAGCCTTGAGGTACTCCATACTGCACTTGTGATCGATATGATACCTCTTCATTCACTGCTACAAATTGATGGTGGTCATATAAGTATGATTTAAACCATGCTAATGCACTTCCATTAATGCCAACAAAGTTTTCTGGTCTATGCAAAAGAATGTTGTGGTCAATACTGTCGAATGCAGCACTAAGATCCAATAACACTAATAGAGAGATACAACCACGATCAGATGATAAGAGCAGGTCATTGTAAAGAGCAGTCTCAGTACTATGATACGGTCTAAATCCTGACTGGAAATCCTCACAGATACCATTTTTTTCTAAGAAGGAATATAATTGTGAGGATACTACCTTTTCTAGGATTTTTGACAGAAAAGGGCGATTTGAGATTGGTCTGTAATTAATTAACCCTTTTGTGGTCAAGGTGTGGGTTTTTTTTTTTTTTTTTGAGAGAGAGGTTTAATAACAGCCAGTTTGAAGGTTTTTGGGACATTATAAAGTAACAGTTATAAAATCACTATTATTTTTTTGTGTGTCTATGAAGTAAAAACATCACAAAGTGTTTTGAAAAGCAAACTTTTCAGTTTGAGACTAAATCACACACAATCACTTGTTGGTCAAGTTGTTGGTTGATTTCTTATAAGACTATATGAGAGTAATGGTACATTTAATAGGAGTACAGTATATATCTTTTCTACATAAAAAATTACATTTTGCACTTGTTACTGTTGTTAATAAAATATACTTTGTAAACTTCCCAACTCAAGCTTAGTGCTTTACTGTCAAATGTGTATAAACATGAAATAAACAAGAAATTAACATGTAATATTATCAGTAACTGCACTTATTAATACAAAACCATAGTAATTTTATCATACACACACACACACATATATATATATATTTCGAAAAACGTGTTTGCTTTTGCAAGAGATGCATAATGTTTTGCATGTGTGCATGTTTTGTGTGTAAAGTCTAGAGAAAAGGAGCCATAGTGAGTATGCAGGCAGTTGTTTAATAACTAATATTTTGTGTCAGGCTGAATATTCACTAGAACTGCACAACGCCTGTCTGTCATATAAATAACCTGCAGTCCAGTTTCGTTCATTAAGGTGAAGGTTTGTGTCTCTGTGAACGCTTGACCTCACAGGACGGTAGTTATGCCGATCGCTAGCGAGTTTGCTCCAGATCTGGTGCTGGTGTCAGCAGGGTTTGACGCGGTGGAAGGACACCCTCCTCCATTGGGAGGATATAAACTCACCTCCAGATGTAAGCCCCACCTCTTTACTATGAACTCACTTATGTCCGGCTGTATTTGTTATTTGGATAGTTTCAGTAAAAGCCACCTATGTGGGTGTGTGACAGGTTTGGGTCACCTGACTAAACAGCTGATGGGGTTAGCCGGGGGTCGAGTGGTGCTGGCGCTGGAGGGAGGTCATGACCTCAGGGCCATATGTGACGCCTCCGAGGCCTGCGTCTCAGCACTGCTGGGGATAGAGGTAAACAAGTTCCCATCATCCTTTGCGTTGTAAGTTTTCATTTGCATAAGGTGACTTCTTGTTACAGATCGAGTGGAGTTAGATGCTTGTGTTTGTGTTGAACAGCTAGAGCCGCTTTCTGCAGACATCCTGAAACAGAGACCCAATGAAAACGCTGTGAGCTCCATAGAGAAAGTCCTAGAAAATCACAGTGAGTCGTTCCGATCTTCATTTACTCTTCACTTCGTAAGAATCGTTTACTCCTGTCAAAAATTGTTCCAGTTCAGTATGTCTCACAGTAGACATCTACAGGGCAAAACGAACATTAAAATACAGTTTGACAGTTAGCACTAGTGTGATAGAATCACTTACCTCTTGTCTGTGTGATAGTGTACAGACCCCATTATCCAGAATGGTTTGTGTTGTGCCATGCTGAACTCTCTGAATTTGGCTTGTTTCACAAACTGAAGGACGATGTCAGTGGAGCTGAACTGATGCTGGAAGGGTCCTGTGGAGCTGATTGTGTGTCCTGTTCTCTGTGTTTAGGTCAGTACTGGCGCTCAGTCCAGCGGGTCGAATCCAGCACGGGTTTGTCTCTGCTGGAAGCTCAGAGGGGCGACTCCGAGGAGAACGAGACGGTGACGGCAATGGCTTCTTTATCTGTCGCAGCCATGGAGAAAAGGTACATCCGCTTTCACTCCTTTCTATTCTCCATCTTTCCTGTGGTTCTGTCGTGTGACCGGCTTTGCTGTGTTTCTGCTCAGAACGGAGGATGAGCCCATGGAAGAGGAGCCGCCGATGTAGGGGACGAGCGTTTTCCCAGAGCTCCGAGCTCTTCTGGGTCTCTGCGTCTGTTTGCCTTGGACTCGTCTGAAGGAGATCCTCGCTGAGCAGAGACAGACGTCAGGGTAAAGGCTAACCGCCGCGTTAGAGCTGTAGCCTGCTAGCACTGTGGCCCCAACACAACGTGCTCGAGCTGAAGTCACTTGAGACGTTTGTTTTTGGAGATTTCTGTCCGATTGGCTCGATGCGCGCACACCTCGCTGCAGACGTCAGCCAGCAGATCGTTCTGACAGAGGGACGGATGGAAAGCCAGGTCCAACAAACCCTCCACAGGCTCCAGGAACCCTGTTTGTTTAGTACTTACACCTTGAGCACTGCAGCGTTTGACTCGCCAGCGCCATGTTACAGACGTTTCTCAGAGAGGGAGTGCCGTGGAGACCGCTTGAACTACAAATGATCTCTGAGGAACTTTGCCTTAATTCAGTAATGACCCATAATTCCAGTGGGTCGACTGTTTAGAGAAGAGAAAATCTTTTCAGCATGTTTACTTGGACAGCGTTCGTGCTTTAGTCCTAAACACACATTGTCTAGCAATGACTGACTCTCCTTTGGTTTGGTTTTTTGCAGAAACTGTCTGAAGCTCCAGTGAAGCGTAACAGTGGCTCCACATCACACCGTGTAGCTACACACAGCAGCTGAACGCAGGCCTTGGTTTCAGAGTGGTTTATTGACTGGCATGTGCATTACAGGGAAAAAAACTACACCCGGACTGAACCGGAGATGAGAAGGTCTGACCAAAGCATGAGTTTGCATCTTGTGTTGCCTCTAGCCACGGCGTTTGACAAGGATTACAAGACCACGGCGGATGTGAACGGGTTTGCCTTTGGATGGGGAAAAGAACCGGACAAGAGATGACCGTTTACCAAATCAGCTCGTGTTCCTCTTGAGCCAAACTAACCTTGTAAAAAGGATGTTGCAACTTGCTAATGTTAGCACCCCTAAGCATGAGGCGGGATTGTTACCTACAAGATCAATACGAATATGCATGTGAAATCTTCATTTTATTTGCCTTCTCTAACGAACCTTGAGCCTCATCTCACCACAACAGCTTCACCTCTAAAAAAAATATAGTTAGTTTGTCTTACTTGGCAACTCTTGTCAACTGTTAAAATGCTCAGACTTTTTAGTTGTTACTGATTATTTTTGAGGTTTTAGTAATTAATTAGTCATTTCTGTTTTTGTACAGTTTTACTTCATTCCTTTTCTTTTGACCTGAAATTTCAGATATTTGCATGTTTCACTTGATTGCTTATTATTATTATTATTATTATTATTAATATTATTATTATTATTATTATTATTATTATTATTATTATTTGTGCTAGTTGTTTGAGTTCCATTATTTGCGTTACATTTGGTACCTTGTACTTTAAACATGAGTGCTTTATGACGTTCATGGGTTTTCAACCATTCAATCACGATGACTGATTGTGTACTTCCATGTTTTGTTCATAGTAGATTTGTGTATGAAGGAAACCTAAATATATAAATATGAAAATCTGTCATTCACCTTTGTTCTGTATGCATGGATGTAATATTTCTTAGCAGCACACGCTGGTCTCAAATATACAACACCTCAGTTTAGGAGTATATAACAATCAGCTCTGTCTGGAACTAACCTGCTAAACACACTTGATTGATGGTCAGTGATTTTCAGTTTTTTTTTTTTTTTTTTTTTTTGTGAAAGTGCTACAGGCTAATTTTAGAGAGAAACATTGTCTATGACAGTAATTTAAAAAAAACAATCCAAACCGTTTTGATTGTTTCCCTCTGCAAAAACAAAAAAACAAAAACAAATCTTTAGTACGCATGGTTTGTTTTAGTGTTATTTTATTTCACACATCACTAAATACTAAAACTCCCACAAATTTGTCAGTTTTGATTAAAGTTGTAGCTGGAGAAACAAAAAAGAAATCATAGTTCATCACCTGCAACACTGAGAACACAAACAGATGTTTACCTTCATTTATGAATTCAGATTAAATAAAGCTGGGACAATGTTCACAAATTGTGTTGCTTTAGCTGATTTTTTATTAAATTGATTTGTAATTTTATTTTTATATATTTTTCAATTATTTTAATTTTATTTATTGTCTATTGACTATTTTTGACTGGGCTTATTTAGAGGACTTTGATTTACTGACTGAAACTCATGAGCTCGGGTATCTTCCTTTTGAAGGATCCTTAGATCCTTGCTCTAGTATATTGCTCTAAGAGTGTTGATTTGTCTTGTCAGACGCTGGACTGTCAGCCAGTGTTAGAAACACTCCCCAGACGATGACAGAAATCACCTGTTCTTTTCAGAACATGTAGAAGAGAAAAGTATGGACTGGCCATCCAAACTTTTTTAAAGATGTGTTTTGATAAAGATTATGAAAGTTTGCTTGCAATAATCATGTGATTTTGTCATATTTGATTAAGAGGGGGGAGTGAAGGATCCTTAGATCCTCACGTGCAAGTTGTGTATTGTGTTTCTATTTTTTCGGAACATAATCATTTATTCACATAATCATTTTAAAATCATTAGTCATTCATATGATTTATTTGATTATTTTTATACTTTGATTATTTTTATTTATCATTATATTATGTTTATTCATTTATCATATTTCTGTATATTATATTTCTTATTTTCCCTAGTTTATGGATTTTCATTGTTGTTCAATCTCATGCTTGTGGGGTTTCACGAAAAGTTTTGTCCGTATAAATCGAGACGGATAAGAGGGAAGGTTTATGGGATGTTGCTGTGAAGCAGTTTTGGTATAACAGTACATGCTGAATTTGTGCTGGTCAGACGAAGTTTG
Organism: Cyprinus carpio; assembly: GCF_018340385.1. Taxonomy (NCBI): domain Eukaryota; kingdom Metazoa; phylum Chordata; class Actinopteri; order Cypriniformes; family Cyprinidae; genus Cyprinus; species Cyprinus carpio. The sequence continues at coordinate 239,008 of NW_024879140.1, read as the reverse complement.
AACATTGAGACACGCAACAGATTGTTCAATAAACTCTTACTTTTTACCATTACCTCGTTTCCTACTTCTGCTCTTCTCTGGCTTTCCTCGGTCAACTTCTTCACTGACAGAAGACTGTTAAACACTCGTTTTGGTTATCAACAGCTCTGCTGACTAGTTGTTCTGTTACTGGACAAACTGATCATTTCTGACAGGATCTGGCGTCCAGGGCTGGATCCTAATTATTATCTGGTGTGGAGATTTGATCTAACAATTTATTCTATTCTATTCTGTTCATGACTTCATTAGTCTAGTTGAGGCTGTAATTTCACAGACTAAACATTTGCCATGAAATTAAAGGTTTAACAGGCAACAGTGTAAGACTTGAAGAACCTCAGACACTTTGATATTCTGAGATTTCTCCCTTCAATCAGAAGGGTCAATAGAATTATACAGAGTTAGGATCAGTTAGGGTTCAACATGAGTGCATGTTTGGTATCATTTGAAATGTCTCTGGGTGACGGCTACAATGGTCTCAATCTAACAAGAAGTAGACTGAAAGGTAATACAGATCTTAAGAGTTTAGAGATAATTTGCTTACTGTACAGGGTGTGCCATTTCCCTGTGTCTCTTATGCAAATTTCCATCTGTCCTTTAAAGGTGTACTTGATCAATGCAAATCCCGATTGTTAGTTCCTGTCTCCATTTGGAAGATGTTTGTCTTGCAAGAAGATCAGCGCGATTCTGTAGCCAGAAAACATGTTTTATAATGAGCAAAGTATGGCACGGTCGTCTAGAATATTAGTCAATCGCCTCTGTCTAATGATTGACGAGTTTGTGAGTGAGATTTACCCGCCGGTATTAGACTCAAAGTGTTATAGGAATAAGATTAAGAAAATAACCAAATGATCCTATAAATGATCATATAAATGATCAATAATAACTAGCATTTTAACCTAAATTCGAGGTAATAAAATGGAGTCAGATCAGAAGTTATCTTAAATTACTTTGCAGGAAACCTTCAGCCACCAGTGGACATCTTCGTTGGCCAGCTGGGTGAACCTTACACCAGGAATATTGGAAAGTTTAGACTCACAGCCTAATCATCCTTTCCAAAGAATTTAGGATCACAAACTTAACGCCTCATTTAAGGGACATCTCGTCTCCTCACTCTATCAGCTCACGCTTACACACTTAAGCACTTTGTCAAAGACCGTTTTTACAAATAAGAGTGTTGACGTGGATTTAAGCATACGCACACTCTAAAATCTGAGCGCATGCACACTTTATGAATGAGGCCCCAGATCTCCAGAGGCTAGACGTCTTCTGTGGGTTCCCCTTCTCCTCCTGCGTCTCCTCTCAGCTAAACTCCAGCGCCTGGAAATCCAGTCCGGCTCATCATCAACGTGTCTGCTCACCATCATCTCCAGGATCCTCCGGATTCTCCTGGAGACTGTTACGATTCATTCATCATTATTGTGCTGATCATCTTCTTTTCTAATCACCTCTCACTCCAGTATCCATATAGTTCAATAAATACCTGTTTGGTTAATTTTACCTCCGTCTCTGATTATGCTTCCGTTACACACACACGACGGTATGTAAACACACATGATGTGAGACATCAGCACTAAAGTGCTTCGGTGTGTGACGATAGAAAGCAGAAACACACAGGGCCGATGTGAACGAAGCAGGAAACCAAACAGACATGACATGCGATATACACATTTAAAGACCCATCAAAAAAACTAAAAAAAACTAAAAAAAAAAACCTTAACAGTAGGAGATTTGTGTTTTCAGAATGATCAAGAAAGTAAAATATTCTGCAGATTTGTATCAGTTCTGTCTGTTTTCATGCGGCACTGCTGTTCTCGTGATGTAGACTTCATTCTTGTGCCCTGCAAACAGAAAATATTTGAGATGATTTTCATAGATGCATTACAGACGCGTAGAATGATAATTCAACTTAACTTTATAATTTCAGAAATAACTTCATATGGGTTTATAAATAACTTTATATGGGTTAAAACAAATGCAGGAGATCAGAATATGTGTGAAACTTCAAAAAACTGTATAAAACTTTTCACCAAATAGAGCTGCACCAAAAGACTCTTTCATTCCCTTGAGACTGTCTTATTAAAATAAGGGCTGTGGTTAAACTACACACACACTCCAAAGTCACAAACATACGTTTTTAAAAAAATTACACATTTTCTTTAAGGATGTATAATTTTATGTCATAGAGAAAGACATCTAAATATTTACCACAGACCTTGTTCTACTTTAAAACTGAAAAACCCATTCTAAAAACCCACAGGAAGATCAAGAGGAACCTGTGTAGAATTAGTCTTCTGGCTTTTGACGTCGCAGCTGCAGGAGTCTTTGTAGATGAAGTTATTGCTCTTCATAAATGTACAAAGACAAAGAACTTCAGAATGTCAATAAATAGTTAAAATACCTGAACAGGTAATGGGCTAAAACAAGATTCCTTAAAGGAAATATAAAAAATGTAAAAACAATAGGATAATGTAAGACTGAAGAAGCTGTGAAACTTGTCTAAATACTTTCCTGACAGACAGATGCAGATTCTCCGGACTGCTGTTGGGGTTCATCATCATATTAATAATGTGATTCAGCCATAATCACTTCAAACTAATGTGGATGCGTCACATCTCCATCACACCGACACTGGCAGGCTTCATCATTGTTCTGTTTTCTAGCCAGGGTTTACATGGACTCAAATAATGGTTTAACAACTATAAACACGTCAATAAAGAGACTGTCCGCCTTCTGTCTGGGCTGTTAAATCAGGCCGTTAGGAAAAACTCTGCTGCCCTCATCTGGAAACAACGAACAAACGCACGTTCAAGTCAAATAAACAGAAACTTCAGGACTCTGAAAGTACAGTATCTTCACCATCTGTAAGCACCTGAACTCCATGTAAAAGAATCAAAGATTCTATAGACCAAAATTATGAAACACTGGAGCTTGAAACTAACCCGTGAGTTGCAATGATTGACAGATCATTTGCAGTTCATTTGGAGCAGCTAAGGCAAACAAACCTAAAAACAACTAAACAGAATATGCACATTGTACATGTACATTCACTTGACATGCAGCCAGTGGCGTTAGACAAATAAAACTGACACTGAAAATGAAAATAATTTCATTGGAGACACACACAAAAAAAAAAAAAACTTTAGTCTATGGTTAGTCTTTCATTGGAGACCCTAACGCTACAAATGAGCACATAATACAATGACTGCAGACTGAAAAATAACACTAAAAGAAAACTTTTGAAACTTTCCATATTAAGTTCATATATATTCATCACATTTCATTTCACTTCATATTCGTCATATATTTTTTCATCTGTTGAAGTCTGTATGGTTATATGTAAATTGTTTCTGCAATTTCTGGACCACGCTCTGAAGAATTTCACTCACCAAGGCACATGTGCTGTGATGATGTGACAATAAAAGTGACTTGACTTGACTATATTTGTCCTGTCTTTATGAAGCTGTTGCATCTCAAACAGACCATTAATGGCCTTGACGATGATTTACCAATGACTCATCATCATCATCTTCAAGATCTTCCTCAGAACTCAATATTGGCTAAAGTTTCCAAAAAGGTGAAAAAAGAGCCACTCAAAGGCCTCAGAGCTCATTGCTGAAATTAAATGACAAACAACACATGATGAACAATCAGTCAAATTACTCTCTCCAGATCAGCTCAACTGTTGATGTTTTTTCTGTCCAATTAATCTAAACAAACAATCCAGATGTGTGTCAGAGCGCATTACAGCCCAACTCAACGCTGAGCACCAGCGTGACCTCCCTAACACACAATTAACCACCCACACTCATTTCACACTGCTAATTAATGTCACACACATACACCTTTCTAAATGAAGACACACCACAGGCGAACACAAACACTAACAAAACTGCATTTTAATGTTCCAACTGAAGACGCGCACAAATGTCCCTGAAGGTGTTTAGGTCAGATTTAACTGGAAACACATTTGGACCCAAACTGCAGCTAACACACACACACACACACACACACACACACACACACACACACACACACACACACACACAGGACCTGGTTATGGATGGGTTAGTGAAGAACTCTTCAAGCTCTCTCTGCTTAAGCGCTCCATTTGTTGCCGTAGCAACAGCACCATTTTTGGCAAAAGTTCTGGCTCAAACCGATCTCAGCCTTCATTCGTTTAACATACGAAACTAAAAACACAGCAATCCCAAGCTGCAACAGCTGACCCTTCACGAGGTCACTCTTCTGCCAGTAAAAATAAACACAAATCAATTTAGCGGGGCATGTCAGCGTATATACGAGTGTTTATCGATTCCTATCACAGCGGAAGCCTGAGGCACATCGAGAGCGAGTGATGAGCATTCAGATTCTTGTTTTTTTTAAATGATTGAACTATGAAATGTTCACTATGAATCTAGTGTTCACTGTAAGCTCTTTACATCTGTCATTCACTGATAAGTGTTCACTGCTCAAGGATGGCCGCTGGTCTCAATCGGGTCCTGAGCGTGTTTTAGGGCTCCGGCCCCACATTACTCAATCCAGTAGCGGTTTAATATCTGTAAACTACAACAGACACAACAGATGGATTGTGCTTTACCATAACAAATAAAGGCTACCAGGAAACTTGTGCATCTTGTGATGTGGGTTTAGCCTAAAACACTCTGAAGAAGAGAAGGAAAAATTAATGCAAAATGCTTTGACAAGAAAAGAAGTGTGAGAGAATCGGCACTGAACGTGAACTCGGTCAACAGGACAGACACTGGGGTCTGTTTTTATTACAAACATATCATCCTTCTGAACTGTTTTAAAAATATTAAACATCAAGTTTCTGTGTTTCATGAAAGCGTCCGAACACGCAAACCCAAACGCACACGTGTGAGTGATTCACACCACAGTGGCTTTGATAATGGTGTTTTTCAGTTTGCAGAGGCGGCGACTCATGACTATTCATCAGCATCGGATCTCGCCGGAAAATTCAAATGACACACTGATATTCTCAACCCTCTTCAGCTCACCAATCTCACAGCGCTCATGGACGCTTCTGAGTGAGTGAGATATGCAGAATTGCAGTGTGAGGTTTATGGTGTGCAGTGTGAGGAGGAGTGTGGCATGAGGAGGTGCGTGATGTGTTGTGAGCAGTGTGAGGTGGTGTGTGGCGTGAGGAGATGCATGGTGCGAGGAGGTGCGTGGCATGAGGAGGTGTGCGTGGTGTGAGGAGGAGTGTGGCATGAGGAGGTGCGTGATGTGAGCAGCGTGAGAAGGTGTGTGGCGTGAGGAGATGCATGGTGTTAGGAGGTGTGTGGCATGAGTAGGTGCATGGCATGAGGAGGTGTGCAGTGTGAGGAGGTGCGTGGTGTGTGGTGTGAGGAGGAATGTGGCATGAGGAGGTGCGTGATGTGATGAGGTGTGCGGTGTGAGAAGGAGTGCGGCATGAAGAGGTGTGCGGTGTGAGGTGTGCAGCATGAGGAGGTGTGTGGTGTGAGGAGATGCATGGTGTGAGGAGGTGTGTGGCGTGAGGAGGTGTGCAGTGTGAGGAGGTGGGTGGTGGGTGGTGGGTGGTGTGCGATGAGAAGAAGAACGTTGCAAGAAGATGCACGTTATGTTGTGTGAGGTGTGTGGCATGAGGAGGTGTGCGGTGTGAGGAGGTGCATGGTGTGTTGTGTGAGGTGTGAGGAAGTGCATGGCGTAAGGAGGTATGTGGTGTGAGGAGGAGTATGATGAGGAGGTGCGTGGTGTGAGGAGGAGTGTGACATGAGGAGGTGCATGTTGTAATGCGGTGTGCAGAGTAAGGGGGGCACGGCGTGAGGAGGTGCATGGCCTGAGGTATGCGGCTTGAGGAGGTGCGTGGCTTGAGGAGGAGTTCGGCGTGAGGAGGTGTGTAGTGTGAGGACGTGCATTGCGTGCGGAGGAGTGCGGCGTGAGGTGGTGTGTGGCGTGAGGTGGTGTGTGGTGTGAGGAGATGCATGGTGTGAGGAGGAGCGTGGCATGAGGAGGAGCGTGGCGTGAGGTGGTGTGTGGTGTGAGGACATGCATGGCATGAGGAGGTGTTCAACATGAGGAGGTGTGTGGTGTGAGGAGATGCATTGCGTGAGGAGGAGCATGGCATGAGGAGGAGTGCGGCATGAGGAGATGCGTGGTGTGAGGAGGAGCGTACCATGAGGAGCTGTGTGGTGTGAGGTGGTGTGTGGTGTAAGGAGATGCGTGGTGTGAGGAGGAGCGTGGCGTGAGGAGGTGTTCAACATGAGGAGGTGTGTGGTGTGAGGAGATGCATTGCGTGAGGAGGAGCATAGCGTGAGGAGCTGTGTGGTAAGAAGATGCGCGTAGCGTGAGGAGCTGTGTGGTGTGAGGTGGTGTGTTGTGAAAAGAAACGCGTCGAGCGTGGCGCTGTGTGGTGTGAGGATGTGCATGGCGTGAGGAGGTGCTCAACATGAGGAGGTGCATTGCGTGAGGAGGTGTTCAACATGAGGAGGTGTGTGGTGTGAGGAGGTGCATTGCATGAGGAGGAGTGTGGCAGGGAGACCGGCAGAAAAGAAAGGAGATGCCCACTCATGAGTGAGTCAGAACATCAAGATGCAGAAGCAGCTGCTGCAGAGCAGGCAAAGCTCACAAACGCTGTGACTTAAGAAAGAACGCTGAAAGCAAAAGAATGGTGTCAAGGCCTCCGTTATGGTCAGAGTCTCCTCCCAGCCCACACACTCCAGCCCCGGAGAGATGCTCGCTGCTGCACTCAATCCAGCAACTTTGAAGTGAAAACACACCAGAAAAGTTATTTTACAATCAGCAATAGGCGAGTCGTACAGACACTAAATTGCTCCAGAGCAGTTACAGCTAACCGTCAGCATCTGATCAGTGTCATGCTGAATTTGGGCCATCACCAGATATGACACTTAGAAATATAATGACGGGGAATCTTCGTAAACACGTTTGTATCAGTAAGCAGCTCAAATGCAATGGCGGGTGTTTGCAGGGATCTGCTGCACAGATGACTGCTAACTCTGATCTGTTGCCTGGTCCCGAGTGACGGCAGGGAAAGTTCCCGAGCCACTCTTTTCTGACCCGATTCGTTCCACGACTGCACACACTTCTAGCACTGACAGTCATAAGATCTAGAGCTTTCTTATAGGATCAGTGATGGCGATGGATGCGGCTGCTCTGAAGGAAGCCCAGCACTGGGTCTGGACCAGCGTTTGTCCTCCTGAGCTGTGCCTCATCATTTACTCTACTCTAGTTGCCATGGTTTCTGCAGGAATCTTTGAGATCCTGATGCTTCCTGCCAATCAAGGTCACAGCGCGACAAAGGCACGAGACGACAAACCTCCCACTCAGCATAGCAGCACCTCTGAGCTGTGAATGCAGTGAAAACAGCTCTGAGCCCCACAGACCGCACCAGCAGAGGGACAGATTCGGTCTCTGGCCGATGTGAACCGGCGGCTCGTGTCAGCGAGATGAATTCTGAACATTGTTTCTCCTCTTCTCTGTGTGTCAGTAGTTTGTTGGGATGAATAAAGCGAGAGCATCTCCAGCTCTCATTCTCTACAGCGAGGCAGCGATGGGCTTCCAGCCAGCAAACGCCCACGCAATCCTGTATAATTCCTCACTCAAACACACTCTAATTCACCCAAACCGACAAAGCTGCCACCGTCAGACCCTGCAAAAAACACAAAATGGGGTCATATAAAAAAACATGAAAACAAAGTCATTAATATCAGTACGAATCAGTCATTAAAAAAAAAAGGAAGTCAATTTGAGTAAAATAGAGGTAACGTTATATTGCTAGTACATCTACTAATAGTAATGATGACGAAAAAATGTATTTTCTTCATTTTTTTCTTAGGAATGTAAATTTTGGTCTTAACTTTAAAACAATCATGGAAAAACATGAAAGAAAAGATGTATTTGCCGTTTTTGTGGCTACCATGGTTATTGTAATTGTGTCACTCAAAGAGGAAATTTTGTTGAGTTGTTTTTCAAGTCCAATCAGAGCGATGTTTTAGCGATTGTGTGTTTATTGTGTTGTTTTGCCTCTACAGCAGAATTAACCGTGAGTCAGGTTCACATGACGCCTACACAGTCGCCCACGTAGACACCCACAGGCTGTATTCACGCAAACACTCTCACACACACACACACAGACACACACACACTCACCCACACACACACACGACACCCTTCAGCCGTGTGAGGAGCCCTGTGTCCATCACAGCAGCAAAACCTCCAGCAGAACCAGAATCACACAGGAATAATCTATAGAAATCACACTCAGAGAGCAGTCTGTGCTCGTGTACGTGAAGATGGAGAGATGACAGATTCCATCCCACTTTCTGCTCTTATATTGTCCGTCTTCATTTCTGAAAGCTCTGCCTGTGTGGTGCGAGTCGCTCTCCTATTATCAGGGCTGCTGGTAATTATTTAAAAGCAAGTCTAAGTTGACTAGTTCTCCTCCCCTGCAGTCTGAAGTGTGGAGTGACACACATTCTTTCTTCATCTCCCACTCACATTTTAATCTGTTAACCAGCACCAGGATGCTAATGAACACTGCTGGCTCTAAACTGACGTTGACAGTCCATTTGAGACTAATTTCATGTTAAGAATTGAACCGGTTTGACATGCGATCTGAGTCAGTTTGGGTTAACGGCCGGAATGAGTCAATGACCCAAAGATCTGTGTTCAGTTCAGCTCTTATAGAACTGGAAAGAGGATCTGTTCTTTGCTGCGACTGCTTTATTTAGTCCTGCAGTGAAACACCGCTGGCAGGTTGAAGGCGGCGCCGCTCTTCACGCCTCTTTGGTGAAACAGAAGCACTTAATTTATTCTAATTTGATTTGACCTGCATGAACTTGACACTCCGTAACGCTCGGTCTGAAGGAGGAGAGGACACCAAGTCTGATATCGAAGGGCTACAGACAAAGTCAGCGATTAGACACGAGCCGGTGTAACGTTCACCCAAACGCATTAAAGCCTGTGTAAGATAATGCCTCTATTAATTAATGGAGGGTGAAACATAATTAGCTTGGGCCGTCGCCGGCACGGCTCCATTAGACGGGCGATGTAGGAATGGAAGTGCTCTCGTGGGCGGCTGTCGGTGTAAATGTGCTGTTGTATATGTATGCTGAGTGTGAGTGTGTGTGAATCAGGCTATTTGTGAGTGTGTTGGGGCTGAGAGCCCTTGAGAGAGTGTGTAGACAGGGGTCCACACACACACACACACACACACACACACACACGGGGGTGGAGAGGTTTATGGAGTTAAGCCTGTTCAACGCCTGCAGATTGATCACTTGTGTGAATAAGAGAGAAAGAAACACGTGTGTGTGTGTGTGTGTGTGTGTGTGTGTGTATGTGTGTGTGTGTGTGTATGTGAGAGAGAGAGACACTTAATAGAACGAGTGATTTTATATCACAGTGAGAAATACGTCTGCATTTAGAATGCAGCTCACTTCAGATCATGCCAGTAAAGGACAAGCATAGGAAAAAAAAAAGAGGACAGTGAAAGAAAGAAGAAAAATGTGGAAAATAAATGGAGTGCTGACATCTCAGGTAAGAGCCTTCATTTGTGTGTGTGTGTGTGTGTGTGTGTGTGCGATGTATTTACTCTTTAATTCAATAACCTGCATTAACATCACTCAATCTGAGACTTTATGAAGTCTGTGCTTCCAGAGTCAAGAGCTGGAAACACTGCAAGAGACAGAACACAGATTAATGTGCGGCTTTATGAAGATGGACTGATGGAGGAGATCAGAAACACTCGCAGACCTGATCAACACTACAGATCAAATCTCTGACATATATATCAATATATATCAATCATATGAATATGTAATCAGAGTTTAAACTCGTGTGTTTTCTCTCTAGTTTCTGCAGCAGACGTTCAAGTCGCAAACAGGCGCGTGCACGTGAATGAAGGTAAGTGTTTCTTTCTTTCTGTTCATCGTCAAGATCCGTGTATCTTCTGAACTTCATTACTGTTTATTATTAAAACAGTGACGGGCTCGAGCTGCACCGAATACAGCAGCTGTATGAAGATGATAGCGGTTCTGTAGAATCTTTCGGTTAAACTCGCCGGTAACGGAACTATAGTTCGTCGAGTTCGCTTGTGTTTGTTGAGCGCATGATGGTTAACATGTTGTGATGTCTAGTCTAGTGCACTAACTAGCTTTGCCATCTAAACATCCGGACGCTTCGGCGAGTGAGAAACAGACTCAAAATGCTGTCAGGAAACGTTTCACGGTAAAAAAAAAAAAAATAATAAAAATAATAATGCTGGTTTTACAGCCGTGTGTCCACTTCTTTTCAACACAGTTGTTTATGAATCATTTATTAAACCAGCAATAATCACAGTCTGTCTTCAAGCTGAAGGTATGTTTCGTTTGATTTGATTTGAAGTAATTACGTAAACTCTTGTACAATTCATAGCTCATAACCTGCTAATATCAACACCTGATCAAAATTTTCTTTATGACAATTCAGCAGATGAAAATCAGTTTAAAAGCATTCTGCATTACACTTTATTTTAAGGTGTCCTTGTTACAGTGTAGTTATACAATTAACGAGTGATATTAATTAACTACATGTACTTACTATATGGTTAGGGTTAGGATTAGGGTTTGGTTTAGGGTTACTTGCATGTAATTAAGCATAATTAAGTGTAATTATAATAGCATGTACATATAACGTGTAACAAGAACACCTTAAAATAAAGTGTTACCAAATTCTGTGGCCTAAATGCATTAATAATAGCGGTTTATGAAAGACCTGCCAACATTTATGACAAATTATGTTGAAATCAGACATTGCTGATTCTCTAAACATTTTGAACAGATTTATCCCGTAGAAATTAATCTTTAGTAAGCTGAAGAAACCCATCAGGATGAAAAAGACCAGACAAGAATATATATATATACTTACACTGTATATATATATATATATATATATATATATATATATATATATATATATATATATATATATATATATATATATATATATATATATATATACAAGTGAATATATATATATACTTACACTGGCTGAAGAAACATGGTTTGTAGAAACCTGCTGCACTTTTGATAGACTGACTCAAGTGAAGCAGCTCGGAAGACAAAATTCAAACGTCATCATAAGTGACTCAAGCTATTGTTTACGAGTAATCTGAAACAACAATACAAGCTTTTGATTTTTCACCATCTGAAATAGTGGCCTCAAAAGGCCACTTGAGACATATTAGTCCACACTATGTATTTGAGCATATCTCTGTAAATATATTCTGCAAAAACACACACAGACGCTGTCGCCCACACAATCACAGGCTACAATCACAGGAATCATTCCACAGACTCATGCTGTAGCTGTAATCAAGCGTCCACTAGCACCACAGGAGACATTTTGTAGATGTTATACCAGAATCGTTTGCAAAAACCATCTAACAGATATAAACTAATTTAACTAGTACTACAGCTACTCATCCTGGATCTGAACTTACAAAAAAAGGCTTGTTTCTAATCAAAATATCTAAAAATTCTTAAGGGGTCCTATTATGCTCTTTTACAAAGTCTTGATTTTGTTTTGGGGGTGTACTAGAACAGGCTCTCATACTAGGTTGTTCGAAAAACACATTATTTTTCACATATTTTACATTATTACAACAGATCTCTCCCAGTCTGGCATGAACGGCTCGAATAGTTCCTCAAATGAAGGCCCGCCTTCTGAAATACGAAATGTGCTGTGATTGGCTAGCTGGGCCAGTGTGTGTTGTGATTGGTTAGCTGGGTCAGTGTGTGCTGTGATTGGTTAGCTGGGCCAGTGTGTGCTGTGATTGGTTAGCTGGGCCAGTGTGTGCTGTGATTGGTTAGCTGGGTCAGTGTGTGTTGTGATTGGCTCCACTCGGCGCCTGGTCGGGAAATGTCATGCCTCTTACCATAGCCGCCTGCTGTGAGCTTCAGTGTAAATATTGCATCAAAATCAAATCAGTTTGAGCGCGATTTAAACCCGGATGATTGTAACCACTCTAAGTTCGTCTGCTTGAGAAAGCTAGCGTGTCTCCGACATAGTGATAACAACCAGGTCTTGTCCCATTCGTCGATCTTTGTGATATCGCAAATCCCGGAAAAGACGCGTTGTAGTCCAAACGAGTCGTTCGTTGTACTTTTTGAAAAGTGATTTCTGTTAAATAAAATATCTCCTTTTGAAGTGGACTTTGAGCTTTGTAACTTTGCAGATCCTTTTTATGCTAAACAGTAACATTACAGACTAACTAAAGTTGAAAAAGTGAAAAAGCATAATAGGACCCCTTTAAATTAAGATGCTTTTACTTATTAAACAAAACAACATGATATTTAGTCTTGTTTCCGGTGGAAAAAAACGAAATTAAGTGCATTTTGCTTAAAAGAAGTAAAATGATCATCCAAAAAAAAAAGCACATAATTTAGTTTTCTTGTCGTATTTCTCAAATCTTACTAATAAAATCCAAGAATCAAGTTTTCTTGTCGTTTTGCTTAAATTTAAGAATTAATTTAAGAATATTTCGATTTTTGACAAGAAACAAGACAAAAATACTAAGATAAGCCTTTTTTGCAGTGTGACTATAGACGTTTAAGCATTAAAGTTTGAGATCTCGTGTAGTTACAGCTGAAGACTATAGAACAGCACCTCAAGTGTCTTTTTTCAAGTCTGCTTTTATAAAATGGTTTCATTTACATTTACATTTATGCATTTAGCAGACGCTTTTATCCAAAGCGATTTACAGTGCATTCAGGCTATACATTTTTTTTACCAGTATGTTCTACTCTGCCTTTTCTAATTTAATAAATCCAAAATACACTCAGTATGCTCTACTCTGCCTTTTGTATTTGAATAACGTTATAATTCACTTCTCATTGTATATGAAGAGTTTCTCCAGCACATGACACTCCTTTGATTCTCAATGAATGGCGCCTCTGACCTTTCCATTGAGAAAAAGCCACAGTAAGCTCTGCCCCCTGACACGATTGGTCAGAACGAAGAGGCGCCGCCCACCTGAGCTCCCGCCTCTCTTTAAAGGGGTCGGACCGGCAACATGTGACTCGATTACAGCGTGGGAGTAAAAAGGGGAAAGAAGAACAGACCAGGACAGGAATGAGGGGAAACCGGAGGAGAGGAACGAAAGAAAGAGAGAAAGGTGGAGATATAATGAAGGGAGATGAGAGGTTTCTGCTGGACGAATGTGAGTACTGCTACATTTTGCAAAGTCATCATGGTTTTATGGTGCCAGGCAGATATGGTGTTTCGGACACATTATTGTGATGATTCTGTGATGGAAAAACAGAGAAATATGATAAAATGTGGTGTAGAATTTAATGTGGAGAAAAAGACATCGAGTGCTGCCAAAAACACGAGCGCTTGTGGACTGACAGCACCCTTTGAAGCAGCATTAAACTCAAGACAGATGCCAAAGAGACTAACCTTAACCTGTTTCTTCATGCTTTCATTCCAGCACTGCTACCTGACAGACGTCAACACTCCAGACAGGATTCATTGGGAAAGAAGAGAAAGAACATGTGAAGTGGAAAACAGCAGGTTTACAAACAGGTATCTCACGTCAGGCTTGATTGTGCAATTGTTTGCCGACTCAAGATAGCCAACGAGGAACAGGTTTGGGTTCAGACGAGAAAGAGTGAAAGAGAAAAGATGGGAAGAAAAGAAACGAGAGCGAAGTGAGGAACAGAAAAAAGGCTGTTTTACTGTCATCTTGACAGACGAGAAAGAGCATCCGACACCTTCAACACACACAGAGCGCCGGGCCATTAGAAGACGTTATGAAATATCAGCTTCCACAGCAGACGTTCACCTGAAGGATCTCTGCCATCATCTGTCGCTCATTCTTCAGCAGTCCCATAAAGCTCAGGAGCAGATCTGACGTGAATTGGTACGTCCTGCAGTCAGACATACTAAACTCTTCAATCTAGAAACTATTTTAAATTAGCAACTAATTCTCGTGTAATAAATGTGTTCATTTTAATTGAGGGATACCCAAAATATTTGGACTCTTCAGCAAATGGCAAAATATGAGAAACCGTCTAAGAATTGGGCAACCAGTTACAGCAGCTAAAAGAAACATCTTCCTAATATGTTCATCTGAGCTCGATCTTTCAGAGACTGTAAGCAGCGAGAGTCTGAGACGTTGCCATTGTGTTTGTCCTTGTTCTCTGTGTAATGGCGGGTGAGTGAACGAGAGCAAGAGCATGTGGGTGAAGGGTAACGCATGCTTTTATGAATGGGCTGCTGGGAGGAGCGCTCTGATTGGTCAGATCCATGTCTCTGTCTATAGTGAAATACGACACCACAGCACAACACACCGCCTTACAATGTGACACAACCGTTTCCCACTGCTGCTTTTATCAGCAGTTAAAACACAGCTGTAAGATCAGGGATGTGCTGAAAGAGAAGGCTATTCATGAAACATAGTCAGGTCTCGATTCCTGTTCGTCCAGCAAATGATATCTGCACACAAGGGTCAGTCAACAACAGCAGCGGTCACATGCCGACTGAAGAAAGAGAGATTGTACCCTCCTTCACCTAAAGCTTAAAGGGGTCATATGATGCTATTTCAAGGTTTCCTTTGTCTTTGGAGTGTTACAAGCTCTTGGTGCATAAAGAAGATCTGTAAAGTTGCAAAGACTAAAGTCTCAAACCCAGAGAGATATTCTTTATAAAAGTTAAGACTCATCCACGCCCTCCTAAAACGCCTCCACGTCTACGTCAGAGTGGGAAGATTTGCATAACACCACCCAAATGTTCACGCAACGAAAGGAGTATCTTTTATTCTCACTGTAGTATTGTTGTAGTGGAGACGCTGTGTGTTTCAAAATATGGTAAGGGGCGTAACATTTTGGTCACACACTTGAGGTATTCAGCCAATCACAGCGCACTGAAGAGCTGGCCAATCAGAGCCCACCGTGCTTTTCAGAATGATGAGCTTCGTAAAAGTCAGAAAGATTGGACAGAGCGGAGCAACTATAATGTACGGTCAAAGGTTGCGTTAGATTTTGACGGGCAGGGTCATTAAAATTCTGTCATAATCATATACTAACCATCATTTTATTTTTCATATTTTAATTAAAATAACATTTAATTACTTTTTGTTCACATTTTCATTTTTAATAATGAACCTACAGGACAAGTTAATAGGCTTTATTTATGAAGAGAACAGATGAACAGAGACTTTTCATGTTCAACACACACCCTGCAGTGACAGCGGAGGCCACCTAAAACAACTAAATCTGCTAAGGCTTCTCAATTTTAATAGATTCTCATTTTTATGAACCAATATTTATTCTTAAATCCCATTCGATGCTGTTTACAGTTGATGAATAAACTACATAGTGCGTCTTAAATAGATCGCAATAGGCTAAGCTTTGTGCTTCATTACTTTTGATATGAAACAATCTCAGATTTCAAATACTGTTCATTTTATTAAGAAATTCAAGCAATAAATACCATTTTGGCGCTCTTTAATGTGGTGTGATAGATTGCTGTAGCTTAAACTGGGTAAACACATAGAAAAGACTTGTGACAGTTTTATTTTTGCTCTGGAGCTGACGATCCCACGCTGTGCTGGAAACAGAAATAGTGTTGTGTTCTCCTCTGGCCAGACGAAACCAGCGGTTTAATTCTAGGCTGCAACAAAGCCAGATTGTGCAGAGGACTCATCTGGTTCCCATGGTCTTGTCCTAATGTGTCTTTTTAACCTTAAACTGCATAAACACATTGCATTACACCAAATACACAAAGTAATGTTATTTTTTTAGCATCATCATATGACCCCTTTAAACACCTCCCGTTCCGTCCTCTCACATCTCCAGAGTTCACAGGTTGTTAGAGAGCAGGAGACGTCCAGCATCATCACAGACCTAGTGAAGGACAGCCTCCTCCTGCCAAATCACGGAAAACTGGTGTCACATGACATCATGGAAACAGGAGATGCCGAGTGGAAAAAGAGTGTCACACATCAGTCGTGTGTCAGAACGAGAAGGACAGCAGGACGAGGTTCTCCACTGAAGTGTGTTTCTCTCCAGCTTCAGCACAGGTTCCTGAGTGACGTCTCGCACCCTGCTGCAAACACATGAGTCAGCGCTCCTAATCTGGAACGCTTCCAGTCCTGTTTAACTTTCCATCGGCGGCCCCTGAGGCTGCGGCGTCTGTTTGAACTCATTTTCCAGGCCACATCTCACTTCCAGGCTATTATACAATCGCATGAGTGTAATGCACCTGTTTTGGCGCTGAACTACCCGCCAGCTACACATGTTCCATGAACTCGTCTCCCTTCTTGAGGTCATGTCTGTTTTGTTAACTCCATTATCTCAGGAGCAGAGCGACGCAGACGTCCATCCTTCGCTCAGTGGTCAGTGTAGGTCCTGTCTCCGCCAGCAGCTACATCTGGCTACTGGGTCTCTGATGGCCGTCAGTCCGCGATTGAGCAGCAAAAACCAGACCCGTGGAGGAAAACTACCAAAACGAGCGCGAGGCGAGACTGATGCGGTCCTGAACCTGGCATACAGTGTAGAAATCTGTTTTTCAAATTACAGCTACATTGTCTGCTGGGTTTCTGAGATGCTTCATAACGACAGAGGCGTTCATTCAGGAGACGTTTAACGCAATGTCAGTCTTTAAATGATCCAATAAAGCTCAAACGTGGTCACTCTGTTTGAGGAGCCATTTGTCACAGTCTAACAATTCCATTTAAAGACAACATTATATGAATATACCGTCGAGTGTCCATCAGCAGCTCCTGAACGGGTACAGAAGAAACATCTTTATAAACTGCATTACATGATACCAGAGTGTATCACAACCTCTCTCTCTCTCACACACACACACACACACACACACACACACACACACAAACAGTTCTCTAGCTGCTGACTGCAGTTACTTTAAAGGAAACTGATTAGCTTCAGTTTTGCATTAAACAATAACAGATTGTGAAAAGTACAAATAAGGGGGAAACGAAGACAAGAGATTCTTGCATAATGAGAGACCTTTACTGACCACATGTCAGAAGACCAAACCACATTCAAGTGGCTCCTGTACCACAAGACTTCTGGAGGAACGTCTTCTCACCAGACAGCTGAACTTCACCGAGCAAATGAGGAACACTCGTTAAGAGCAGGCACGCTGCACGACGTAAACAAGTCCATTTGTAAATGTTTGTCAGTGAACGCCAATGAACTTGAACCTTTCTTGAGGTTTCAAAAGGCGTGTTTAGTAGTAATAGACCTCATGAGTGTAACTAAATTACTGTATACAGTGATAGTGAATGGTGTATCTTTGCGAATCTTCTAGCAAGGCTGCAGGTGTTGTCCAACAACAAGAAACGTTAAAAGGGAATGAGCATTTTAAAATAAACAATATTTCAAAACACTCACTCGACAATTGTCATTGTATACAATAAAAAAATAATGTGCAATGTCAAGAAAAGGATCTCCATGTGTCAGCACATATGTTGACAACTTGTTTAATAACTCATAAAACATTCTTCAAACAATAAAACAATTTATAGTTTCTGTACAATGCTTACTAAGCAGTTTAATTCTATATAGAAAAATGCAGGAGTAGTTTAAATGACCAAACTCCTTCAAATTTAATGGCAGGTACTCTGGGAAAAATAACAGCATTCCATCCACAAATATCTTCAAGCAATAAATATGTATTTATAAATAGTGTAAATGTACATCAGGATTAGAAACAAACAAGGAAGGAAAAAAACAAACAAACAATTTAAACTTTATTTCTTACTCTATGTGCAACCCATTTTCTTTGTGACTTGGCTGTTATGTTTTTTCCACAATTTTTTCCTTTTTCTTACCTAAGAAACAAAATATTGAACATGGTGTCAAAAGAACGAGACCAGTAAAACAAAAGCTGTAAAAAATTATATCTCACCTAATTCTTCACATTACAAATTTTTTTTTTTTTTTGTTGTAGATTTTGCCATCCAAAGTCATCGTAAAATCGCTATCTACCATACAAAAAGCTAGGCTAGCGCTCCTTCGTGAAGGCGAACCCTTGAGACACAAGGAAAGAGATTCCAGGTTTCAGCATGTTAACAAAATACAAAAAGAACGTCTCAAGTCAGTAGTCTGTAAGTGACGATGCCAGTTGTGACAGACAATATGTACAAAACGAGTTTCCCATAATATCCTCCCCAGGTGTTGTGATTAGTTTCTCACGTGAAGCAGAGGCGAGCGGCCCGTTCAGGAAGAGGTGCGTAGAGAGGAAGTTCGCTCACTACCGCCCCCCGCAGGCCACAGTCACACACTGCAGTTTATAAACAGGTTGCATAGACACACAGCCACTCGAGTGGACGGTCCCGTGCTCTCCGATGGTCACCAGCCACGCGAGAGACGAGCACGACTGTCCTGAATATCAGAAATGGTCCGTTTAGAGAGTTCCTGTAATGCGATATTCTCCACATGTACGGCGTCTTACTGTCAAGATGCAGACGAATGCAGAGCAGGAGCCTACAAAACACAAGGTGAGCGCAGAGCGTTATTCATGCTCAGGGTTTATACACATCTCTACCAATAAATTTCCATGACTTTTCTTTCTGACTTCTGATGACCTTTGAGACAATATTCATGACTCATGTTCCATTATTTTACAATAAGAATAAAAATCTGTTCAAATCTATGATAGCATATGTTAACTAAAACAAGTCAAGTCTGCTTTATTGTCAATTCTTCCACATGTACAGTACATGCATACAGAGAATTGAAATTGTGTTACTCTCAGATCCTTGGTGCATACAGATAACACTAACAGTAGTACATTAAATACAGATAATAAAATATAAAGTACAACCATACAAATATAAAAATAGGTCATGTAAAAAAAAAGATAAGTAAAGCAGCACAAGGCACATGGTAGATAGAGTGCTAAACAGTGACGTAAACAGTGCAGATATAATTACTGTAGTGCAAAAGAGCTTATTCAGTCTGATAAAAGTGTCAAAGAGCTCAGAGAGCAGTTCTTTATATAAACTGACAGAAGAGGTAGTTGAATGAGGTCAGTTAACTTCTGAATGAGATAGTGAGCAGACCAGTGCTGTACAAAGTGTCTGGTGCAGGTCCCAGTGTGTAAGTGGGAGCTGGGGGGGGCTGAGGTTCAGAGTTCAGTATAAATATATAAATTCAGTTTAAATTTCAGTATAAATAACTTTTAATGCTACATGTTTGCTTTCTATTTGTTTTAATACAAGCTGCGACTGCGCCAGACGTTACTCCACGTGGAGAACATCACATCGCTGAAGATTGTAATTTGTTTTCAAAATAAATAGAGTTAAACTCAGAACTTGAATTTCGTTTTGGAAAATGTTTCAGTCTAACAGTTGAATCCAGGTACAAAAAAAGTTAAATTACTAAATTAAATTAAATTATTTAAAAACAGATTAAAGTTACAAAAGTTATTCAGTCAAGAGCAGTGATTGATTTCCTGTCTTTTGTTGTTTGATTAACATTAATGACAGACGACACAGCTTTATTAGGCCCAATTTATACTTCTGCGTCAGGTGCGCGTAGTAGGTACGGCATAGCATACGCATTGACGTGTACCATACGTCGTACCCTTCGCCGTACCCTGACGCGCACCTCCTCAAAAATGTAACTACGCATCGCGACGACGTGGACTGCAAGATCTGTGATTGGTCGGCTTGGTAGTATCACGTTTCCTCCTACGCATTTCCGGAATGATCTTTTGCACTCTGGACCGCCCGCCATTTTTAAATTCCGAAATTCAGTGAAGAGCCAACATGGAAATGGACCAAGTGACCGAACAATTAATTGAAGAAGTGAGGAAATACAGCCATCTCCTCCTGTTCGTAGAAGCCCGCGAGGATCGAGGAATGTAAACACAGTGGAAACCCGCTCGCGTCAACTAGCGTTTCGGCGGTGTAACTGCAGAGCAAAACAGACATACGCAGAAGTATAAAATGCTCACGACGGCGTCGCCTACGTGCGTATCCTAATACGTAAAATACTGCATACACTAAACCCAAAGCCAAAGATCAGACTAAATGCTGCTTACATTACAATACTGACACACATGCTTTTCTTTCTCAGCCGTTTACATTCACTTATTAAGACTAAACCCACTGTGTATGAGGACACTCGCCAGGACGGCCATTTTTATGTCATTTTGTGTGTATTTGGCTGCTTTAAGTGCAACGAGCTGCGAAAAATAACCCAATATATGATACTTGTGAAGCAACTTTATACGAAGTGACTGAGCGCACAGAAAACCGACTCTGGAGCACACGAGTACTGAGTGGCTTAAAAAGCTTTTTTCAGAAGAGTCTATGTGGATTTATTTACTCATCTAACCTCAGTGCTTCCCACACAGACTTCACTTGGGCGGGTCGCCCAGGTATATTAACGGCCGCCCAAGAATATATGGAGAAACATTTTTGCTTTTATTATTTTTATCCTCATACTTTTTTTTTTTTTTAATCCGCCCAAAATAATGAAACCATCTGCGATCGATTAACTAGTGTTAAATCTCTCCTGTCCCTCGTTTCTGTGTGTGCAAGAACCGTTTCCTCCCGCTGACGTCCCCACGTGTGCTGCAGAGACACAGCGGATACTTCACAAAGACAAGCTCGACAGTGCGGGCGCTTCAGTCGCAAATAAAAATAGATGCTAACTATAAAATGTAAGGCAGAGATGTTACGCTTTCAATAGTCTCGCGCAACAGCGCTTCAGACTGCTTCAAAGTGATTCTCAATCAATGAATAACGCACCTTCATGCCAAGCGATTGCTTATGCACTCGAGTTGAAGAATTATGACAATGTCTACTTTATGACCTTTATATAATATGTTTTAGACGGTTGTAAGAATGCATATTTTCTCTCATCTGAAGGATCAACCTGCAATAGTACAGACATTTCAAAACAAGAGTCCCGGTGTTTTTTGGGCTTGTTTATAATTAAAAGTCTTTTATATCAATATTTTGGTTACACAAATAATTGTATTTAATTTAATTTCCATTTCATTCATAGTAAACTATTTCTGGCTGGAATGCTTACCCACAGGAAGAAAAGACTAAGAACATTATTTGACATTTATTATTCAATATATAGATTTTACTAGTATCAGTAAAATCTGTGTCCCATTCACTGAGAGACACTTATGACAAAGTAAGGAGAACTCTAACATTTTAATGCTGTAATTCTGCATAATTTACAATCCATATTATAATGCATAATATTAGTATGTAATTAAATGTAATAGTAGCCTATGTAATGAAAATTAAATTTAAATAAATTAAAATAATGTTAAAAATCCACCCGGCTACCACCGCAAGAATATTTCACACCTGCGGGAAGCACTGAACCTACACACTACACTGAATAAATATGTGCAGGATTTACCCTCATTTTAAACTCGAAAGCTGCGGGAATGAGTGAAACTACGCGATATATGCGCAATCCTGCACCGAAAAGCAGTACCTGATTAAACATAATTCTATTACACAGAGATTTGTGAAAAATTTCCATGACTTTTCCAAAACTTTCCATTTTTTTTTTTTTTCAAAACTTTTTCAGGCCTGGAAATAACCGTTTTAAAATTCCATGACTTTTCCAGCCCTGCGAGCTGCTCATTTCATGATTCACACACAGAAGCCCTATGACGTCTCAATTCAAACACAAACCGTGACTAAACCTCAAACGCTGCTTGAACCGTCACTAGTTATCCTGCTCTTCGTCTGTTTGAGCAAAAGGACACACGCTGGTACATGAACAACATATTCAGTCAAATAAAAAGACTTACTAATGAGAACTGGTCGTAAACCTGCATGAGGTCCTCCATCCTGTACTGCTGCAGCACCACGAAACCGTCGAGGTCACTGCTGGCCTTCCGAGCGCAATCCTGACACTGAACCACGAAGGACTTCCTGGAGTAACTGTCGCTCGTCACAAAGAGAAGGTTAAACACCTCCACCTGGAATAGTTCAGCACAGGTGATCTCAGCACAGCGTCCGGTGAGAACGACCAGATGTTCTGCTGAAGAGTCCAGCACTCACCTCACAGATGCTGCAGTAATGGGCCGGCTCGTCTCGGCTTCTTCTGTGCCAGATCGTCTCCTTCCCAGCAGCCACCAGCGCCTCTTTAACCGTCTGACACTGCTTGAGCGTCCGCAGCAAACAGAACCTGTGAACCAGAGACATGCATTACCATTCCATCCAGATCAGAGGAGACGAGGGACACGTGGATTAGGGATTATGGGTGTGAATCACACTGGAGTCATGATTCGATTACACGATGAGTCTCATGCTCAATTCTCAATATTACAGCACATGACTACATTCTGATATTAATTTTAGCAAATTTATTTTGTGCATTTTTATTAAGTTATATAAACAGGCTGCTCTTTAAAATATTACAATTACAAAAATTACAATTAAAATCACAAATTAATAATAACCAAAACAATTGTTAAGAAAACAAACAAAAAAAAACATATAAAAAAAAAAAAAAACAAAAAAAATTATTAACTACTGATGAGATCACAGACAGAGATTCACACTAATGCACAGATCTAGCTCCACATATCAGAGGATCTGTCCTGTTCTGAAAACATTACTCACTGTGTTTACATCAGTCTCCTATCATTAAAGACCAATGTTACATGTGGCCTTTAATAGTATCTTACAAAATCAAAAGGAAGTAAATGTAATTATGGATATTCCAATATAACATTTTTAGAGGTTATAAACTGTTTGAAGAAAAACAATATGAGATTTAAAAATACTTTAGAAACTCCTTATTCAAACTTTAAATTTAACCCACAAGTTGCATTTAATGCCAATCAGTTGGGGGCAGTTAAATCTATAAGTTGAGTGTGTTTTTTAATGAATTTATAGTAATAATTTACCAAACAAAAGAAAAAAGAAAAATCAAACAACGTGAAGCAATCTTCATTTCTGAAGTATTTGAGTTGTTATACAAAGTCCTTTTTGTCGATTTTCAGAATAATTACATGTATTAATAACTATATCGTGAAATATATTGTTACCGTGAAACAGAATTTCGGTCACATCGCCCTACATCGTAGACACGCCCCTAACATCGGTCGAGGAAACGTCACACTCACTTGATCATCTCAAACAGCTTGTGGTCGGACACTTTAATGTTCCTCGCCATGTTCCAGGAAGATGCACCATGGGAACCATAGATTTGACGCTCTGGAGTTTGTTCCACTCGTAACGCTCGACGGCCAGCTTGTACTGATACGCTGCAGGAAGCAGACAAACATGACAATCACACAACAAGGCAAAAACAAGCAGAGAGCCAGGCTGAACATCTGCGCACCGGTCAGAGGGCCCACGTTCCACCAGATGTTATTGCACCAGCCGATGGCCTGACCCCAGTGCACCGTCCCCGTGTTCAGCCACACCAGGTCTCCTGGCCGCTGGATGAAGCGGTACACCGGCACGCTAGCCTCGTACAGATCCTCCAGATTCGGCCACCACGAGCCCTTCAGGAAGTTGATGTTGTTCCTGAAACAGAGACTCTTGCATATCAACAGAAGCCACCTTAAGATCCGTCAGATGATTTAACGAAACGTTCACAACAAGAGCCGCGCACGTACTTCTCACAGAACTCGCTCATCACGCCCCAGTACGGCTCCGGCACGGCAAACCACTCGCAGTCGCCCGGCCCGATGTTGATGTTGACCGCACAGAAGTTATTGTGCTCCTGATGGCCTGAACACGAACAGAGAGATCACGTGACCGGCTGCGACAGACTGGTTTGTGTGCGCTTCTGAAGCGTCACGATAACAGCAGCGCCTCACCTGGAGTTCTGCTGCCCGGGACTTTCATGAAGAGCTGGACCGTGTTCATACCCAGAATGCTGTGGCCCACGTGACTCAGCAGGTTCCCGGCGGACACCACACGTGCAAACGCAGGCAGCTTACTCAGTTCCTGCAGCTGCAGCTTCCACCTGCAGGGGGCAGCGCCTCAGGCTTTATTTGACTGGCAGACTCACATTACAGTAAAGCTGTGGACTGTCACTCTCACAGCCGCTTACACTGCATTCAGAGACACGTTAAACTCAGAAAACCTGAAATCACTGCTTGCTGGGGTTGTAATGTTGTAGTTGTTGTTTTAACGATGTGTGATTTGACATTATCGAGCAAAACCAAACAAAACACACTTACAGAGTGCACACATACATGACGTGAAGTCTAGCAGGTTAGACTATTAAAAGGAATTTAAAATGATTACCAAATGTAGAATTATGGGCAGATATAATTCTATATATTTACATCATTTCATATAGTTAAGATCACACAAAGAGTGGCGTTTTTTCTCCAAAAATCAGAATGACTACAAATGTGATTTAGATTTTTTTTTTTTTACAACAGTTCAATGAACAAGTTAGTTGTGGGGGAGTCGTGGCCTAGTGGTTATAGAGTTTGACTCCTAACTCTAAGGTTGTGGGTTCGAGTCTAATACCACTAATAACACGACTGACCTTCCCTTGAGCAAAGCACTGAACCCCCAACTGCTCCCCGGGCGCCGCAGCATAAATGATACCCACTGCTCCAGGTGTGTGTGCACGGTGTGTGTGTGTGTTCACTGCTGTGTGTGTGTGTGCACTTTGGATGGGTTAAAAGCAGAGCACGAATTCTTGGGTCACCATACTTGGCTGTATGTCACATCATTAAGAGACTTATGTTTTAGACACCATATTGGCTGTTTCTGCACAATTTCAACAACAAAAATTATTCCAAACATAGCCACAGCACTGTTTTGTGTCTCTGAGCAACATGAGGTGATTCGTTCCTGAATGAATCATCCATTTAAATGATTCGGGTCAATCGCAATGACTCACTTAGTAACAGTGACTTGCTGCCACCTACTGGCGGCTTTAATTTCACATAAATATCAAGAAGTGCAAAAAGGAAACCTCATGAAGACTCATATTCAGCGTTTTATGTTTAAAATATCAAAACATTATTTATGCATTTGTAACTGCAGGTTAAAGCATTTTATTTCCATCTGAACTGCATTAAACAGTGTGTAAACATCTAAATGCCTCTTCAGATGCAGCTTCTGTGTTTTCCTCTGCATTGCAAAGATGAATGTTGTTGATACTGAACTGATTTCATTTGTTTGGTAACAGCCCAAATGTAATAAAAAAGGAAACCTCATGAAGACTCACTTCTTTTCATCGGAGACGTCAATGTTGGTCCCAAAATTAACCTCAAGAAGTGCAAAAAGGAAACCTCATGAAGACTCACTTCTTTTCATCGGAGACGTCAATGTTGGTCCCAAACTTGACTTGTTTGAAAGGACCCTTGTGCCTCCTGGAAACACTGAGCAGAAGGGAGAGAGTAAGCGCAGGTTTATTTCAGCACAGCTAAAGCACTTCAGCGGACGTTAGACGCGCGACACTCACGTTTCTGATGACGTCATTTCAGAGTCTGACAGCTCCTTCTGGCCCTTCTTCTCATTCTCTTCCTGAAATCACACCAACAGTTATTTAACAGGCAAAATGCCACACGCAATCCATCATTGTGCTAACGTAGCGCTGGACGATATGGACAAAATTTATCTCATGACATTTCTTAATTTCAGTCAATACTATATAATTCTGATATTGATATGAATAATATATATATAACTGCCAAAAACGCCCACAACTGATGTCTGTAACTACAAACTTTGCCAAGTCTATGAAACCACCTACCATAAAACTATATAACATTTTAGAAATAAAACTCCACAAATAAATTAGTGTTCACCTTTTATTTGTATTTACAAGAAATGTGATACCAGCGTCAAATAAACAATCTCAGACTCACCTTATTAACTTTAAATTTAAACTGTAACATAGGCTGATTATTCTTACAGACTGAAACAAACGTGCTTCAGCCAGGATAAAGAGTATGAAAAGTGCTCAGAGTTGCTGCAGAAAACAGAACAAAATAGTGAGCAACAACAAAAACATGTTTCTGGAGACAGGCTCATTCTCGGCCAGCAGGAGGCGCTTCAGAGCACAGTAACAGTGGTTTCCCTGGTAACGGCTGCTTTATCAGATACAATGAAAACACCATCAAAACTTTTCTAAACACATCCGATACACATCCAAAAAAAAAAACAATAAAAAAGTAGAATCAAAAAATTAAAAACTTGAAACATGCAGTGCACGTTTATTCAACGCCGTCAACTGTCACAAAAATAAATGTATGGGAAACACTAGTAATGTATATTGAAATATTGAAACACTAGTAATGTATATTGAAATATTGAAAATGTGTTTAAAATTCATATAACCTTTATTTTAAAAAAATTATATTGTGCTATACAGATTCCAAGAGATTATAGTTTAGATTCCAAAAAGATAAAAAATCCAATATAAAATAAATGAAGTCAAATATTTATTCTGTCTTTTTACAAAACATTCTGTTGCAGCTGAATAACACGAGCAAAAACCAGCAGCCTACAGAACACTTAGGCCTACAAGAAGACCCTTTGCCCATGCTTTTAACAAAAAGACCACAGCAGATAAATAAAATGTAGATTAATTAGTTATTAAAGATATTTAGATATTTAGATATCTCCGGTTCTTGGAAATTTGGAACTGGTTCTGAAATGTGACTGGTTTTTGACCCCCAGCCCTAATGCTAAGTGTAAGGAGCTGTGAGGGATGCAGTGTTCTCACCCGCAGAGACTCCTGGAAGGACGCGGCCTGGTACTGTGCGTATTTGGCGATGGTGGTGTATGAGCGGCTGCTCTCGCAGCGCCACTGTTTCCTCTGACCGCTGGCGTCCCAGTTCTCATCGGCCGGCTGACACAGCTGCGTCCGCACCTCCACCAGGTGCTCTGGGTTTGCTTCTACTAGTGTCTTCGTGGAGAACAGGCCCAGATCTCAGAGACAGAGAATACGAACATGATCCCAGATCCTACAAGTGTTCTCAACTACACGTCCAGAGAACACCTGTCCAGATCACACAAACCTGCGCTCTCACCGGATTGGGGTTTGTTTCTGATTCCACAGTGTTGGGCAATATGCTCAATTTTCATATCATCCTATCTTCAGCCTGCGAGATCACCGATACATGATATTATCATGCTAATTTATTTATTTATTTATTTACTTCGTTTCATTGCCGGAAAGTGAACCAACTCCAGCATGAGGCTAAAAGCAGCCTAATGTTTTTAATAAGACTGAATTTGTATTTAACAAATTAATAAAAACATCATAAGTTACTAATTATAATGCTTACATTTCCTCAGTTATTCAAAAAGCAGCTACAGAAATCATCACAAGCTCAGTCTCGTTAAAAACACTCGACCAGTGAATCTACACTGTATGATGAATAAATCTCGTACGTTACGGTTAGGTTAGGGTTAACCCTAATCGCACGAACATCTGCACTTTGTTGTTTATGATGAGAGAATTCGCGAGTCAGAATTCAGTCAACGCGCGCTGAACAAGAGAACGCCTCTGATTGGTCACTGCGTTCATAAGCTCAGCATAATCGTGTGTGATTGGTTATAACGCGCAACACTGTAAAAACGTGGAAAAAGAAATATCATGCAACAAATAAGCCCTTATATTAATTAGATACTATTACTAGCTGGATAATACTAATACTACTAATAATAGTCTTGCTATCGTCAAAGGCATCAGCCACAGGCAATATCTCTGACTATCATCAATACATGATACTATCGGCACAACCCTAATAAACAACGTGTCCAGCTTCTGTAACTGTGGCCGTAACAAACCTCAGGCTGAAACAGCTTCCTCTAAACATCTGTCATTAAACCAAATGTCATTACGAGTTCTTAGTTGCTGTACACTTGCCAACAGTTTAATTTACTCAGCAAAATTTGTTCCATTATGACAGTACTTGACCTGAAAGAGAAAACTGACCATTTTATGCTGGTTTTCCCCCTGCGGCAACATGTTTGAAACATATGGACTAAAAGATTAAATCTGAAATCAAGTCTGCATAGTGAGAAGAGCTTGCGTTACACACTTCTGAGTCTGGATAAAAGCATCTGTATTTATGCACATGTAACTAATGTTTAAAATTGTCATATGATATTATAGCACCTAATAACTGATTTGATAATGTGACAGACCAAGCACAGCAGAGAAAAGCTTCACAAGTGTCAAAAGATTTGTATAATACTAATGTCTGTAATAATACCAATCTATAACACTAGTGTGAGCTGTAAATCAGAGGATTTCATCCAGCAAACCAGCCAAACGTCCTTGAATTCTGTGCAACAATGGAGAGCAAAGCAAGTCTCAATCGGTTTTATAGTTGCCATGGAAACCACAGAGAAACACATCATTCCCACAAGAATCCACATTTGTTTTTTTCAGGTAACCGAGTGTGTGTGTGTGTGTGTGTGTGTGTGTGTGTGAGTGTGAGTATAAGTCTGTGTGAGTGTGAGTATAAGTGTGAGTATGTGTGTGTGTGTGTGTGTGTGTGTGTGTGTGACTGAGTATGAGTGTGAGTATGAGTGTATGAGTATAAGTCTGTGTGTGTGTGAGTATGAGTATAAGTCTGTGTGTGTGTGAGTATGAGTGTGTGTGTGTGTGTGTGTGTGACTGAGTATGAGTGTGAGTATGAGTGTATGAGTATAAGTCTGTGTGTGTGTGAGTATGAGTATAAGTCTGTGTGTGTGTGAGTATGAGTGTGTGTGTGTGTGTGTGTGTGAGTATGTGTGTGTGTGTGACTGAGTATGATGTGAGTATGAGTGTATGAGTATAAGTCTGTGTGTGTGTGAGTATGAGTGTGTGTGTGAGTGTGAGTATGAGTATAAGTCTGTGTGTGTGAGTATGAGTATGAGTGTGTGTGTGAGTGAATGTGAGTGAGTATGAGTATGAGTGTGTGTGTGTGTGTGTGTGTGTGTGTGTGTGTGTGAGTATGAGTGTGTGTGTGAGTATAAGTCTGTGTGTGTGTGAGTATGAGTGTGTGTGTGTGAGTGTGTGTGTGTAGGAGTGTGTGAGTGAGTGTGTTTGTGTCTATGAGTTTGTGTGCATGTGTGAGTATGTGTGTGTGTGAGAGAGAGAAAGTGTGAGTGAGTGTGTGTGAGAGAGAGAGAGAGAGAGTGAGTGTGTGTGAGAGAGAGAGAGAGAGAGAGAGAGAGAGAGAGAGAGAGAGAGTGAGTATGTGTGGGAGCTAAGCTAAAGGCTGTAGCTCTAACCCAGTTTGAGTGCTCCGGCCAGGCCGCGGATGACGGTGACAGGGTTGGATGGATTGGTGCAGAACTGGTGCAGCGGCGGGAAGAACGCGTCTCTTTTATTCTCCAGCTGAAACATGAACACACGCATTTATAAAGAGACACGCATCACATATACGCAGTGTTAATCATTGCTAGGCAGGGTCGCGTGTGCGCTGCTCACATAGATGCTCGGCGTCGGTGGGTTGAGTTTGTCTTTAGCCAGCGGCGGCGACGGAGGAGGAGGAAGCCGCGGAGGAGGACACTTGTTCAGCAGGATACTGCTGCTCGACAGCCCATTCTTCCCAAGATTCCTGTAAATAAGCGTGACATTACACATGAAGAAAAAAGTTATTTCTGCAGAATAAAACAATATTTTAAAAACTAATCGTAGCTGAAATGTTAAAGAAAGTCAAAAACCTGCTGACACACAACACAATACAACCTACGGAAACTCACTATGGTCAATTAAAATAATATTGCATATTTTTTGTGCAAACAACGTGTGACATCATCAAAATATAATGTATAGAATGTATTTTTGTCTGTGTTGTGATTAAAGTGCACTAATTAACACTCATGTATCTTACATCTTTCAGAGTTTGTCCTTTTATTCCAACATTTTAAAGGGGTAACAATGCTAAAAAGTCAAGTCACCTTTATTTATATATCGCTTTAAACAATACAGATTGTGTCAAATCTTTACAGTATCAAATATGATACATAAAAACAACATTATTTGGTGTAATGCAATGTGTTTATGCGGTTTAAGGTTAACCCCCCCCACACATTTTCCACATACTGTACATTATTACTGTCTAGTCTTTCTGAAACACGTCGATTTTTACGAAGCTCACTGTTCTGAAAAGCACGGTGTGCTCTGATTGGCCAGCTCTCCAGTGGGCTGTGATTGGCTGAATACCTCAAGCATGTCACCGAAATTTTATGCCCCTCACCATATTTGGAAATGCATTGTCTCCACGACAACAATACTACAGCGAGAATAAGTTACTCCTCCTTTCTTTGCGTGAACATTTGGGCCGTGTTATGCAAATCTCCCCACACAGTGACGTAGAGATGTGAGGCGTGTTTAAACGAGGTGTTTTAGGAGGGTGTGGACGAGTCTTAACTTTAATAAAGAATATCTCTCTGGATTTCAGACTTTAGTCTTTGCAACTTTACAGATCTTCTTTATGCACCAAGAGCTTGTAACACTCCAAAGAGAAAGGAAACCTTGAAATTGCATCATATGACCCTTCAAACCCACTGGAGCTCAAGGAGGAACACGCTGTGTAAACAACATTAATGCAGCAATTCTAAACAAACGTAAAGAGAGCATGTTTGGTGTGTGGTTATGTTAGATCTGTGCCCAGACTCAGTCAAAATGTTTAACCAAACATTTTAGTTAATCAGCAGTTTTTACAGATGTGTGTATGAACAGCATTAAAGGAAAAGTCCACTTCCAGAATAAACATTTCCTGATAATTTACTCACCCCCGTGTCATCCAAGATGTTCGTGTCTGTCTTACTTCAATCACAAAGAAATTCAGTTTTTTGAGGAAAGCATTCCAGGATTTTTCTCCATACAGTGATTTAAACGTCTAAATGCAGTTTTAGTGCAGCTTCAAAGAGCTCTACACGACCCCAGCCGAGGAATAAGGGTCTTATCTAGTGAAAACATCAGTCATTTCTAAAAATAATTATGTTTATACACTTTTAACCACAAATGCTTGGCTAGCATTAGCTCTGCGACGCGTGTCTTTATTAGCTGATGTTGGAAAGCTCACACGCGGTTAGTTCTTCGTCTTTGTACATCAGTTAAAAACTCTTTCTCATTTTCTTCTCCAACTTTAAAATCATCCGACATGCTGTTTTACCTTTGTTGTAAAGGCCATGTGACTTCTTTTTTTTTTTTGCATGTTTGCTTTGTAAACACCGGGTCAGTGCTTCCACCTGCATCACGCCTAACCTCTCCAACATCAGCTAATAAAGACACGCGTCGCAGAGCTAACGCTAGCCAAGCATTTGTGGTTAAAAGTCTATAAACATGAATTTATTTTCAGAAAATGACCGATGTTTTCACTAGATAAGACCCTTATTCCTCGGCTGGGGTCGTGTGGAGCTCTTTGAAGCTGCTCTGAAACTGCATTTAGACGTTTAAATCACTGTATGGAGAAAAATCCTCGAATGTTTTCATCAAAAAAAAAAAAAAAAAAAAAAAAAAAAAAGTATTTCTTTGTGACTTAAAAGACATGAACATGCAGGGTGACGTGGGGGTGAGCAAACTATCAGGAAATTTTTAGCTTTCAAAGGTGAGGTCTAAAACAGCACGGACCGCCACTAGAGGGCGCCGATGCTCTCATCGCTCCGCGGGAGCTCAGTGTACCTGCAGGCCTTCAGGACGTCTGCGGATGTGGGGTAAATGGAGACGGTGGAGGACGAGTGAGACGGTTTGAGAGCTGCTCTGATGCAGAGCTCCGGCGGCTCCAGCTTCAGCGGGCTCCGAGAGTCCTCCGAACACGCTCCCCCTCCGCTCCCGTTCAACGGCAGCCGGCACGGCGCAGCGGGGCGATGGGGACGAGGTGGGCGAGGAGGCGCTGGAGCCCGGGTGGACGTGGTTGGCCCTGGAGCCGGCGGCCGGACTCCTCTTGGACAGCTGCGGATTGTCTGCGGAAGCGGCCGGCGGCGAGCGGTCAGGGCTGGGGTGGTTGGCGGCAGTGGAACCGTTGCCCTGCAGGGCGGCGCTCTCTTTGGTCGGGGCGGTGCCGTGGGGCACACCTGAGGTAGCCGTTTGCGAGGAGGAAGAAGCAGGGGACGACGTGGAGGAAGGAGAGGACAGATGATTAACAGCGGGCTCCGATGGGGTCGTGGCGGAAAGTCCAACCTGATTGTGAGGGCCGCCGTCGGCTGAAGCACTGGAAGAGAGAGTCCGGTCTCCATTAGGACCTGCCCAAAGCGAACCCAGACCTTTCTGAAGCCCCTGAATCAGGAGGAAATTCAAAAGTTCAAGTCACCACCACCAGAATCAATGGAAACTCAATAATGGAGTCAGATCAGACACAGATCTAAAGAATAATAGTGCCATTATTAAGCTCAAGTCAACAAACACAAAACGAGGAGAGAGAGAGTGATAAACGCTGTTTTTGGGTTTGTAATTGAGGAAGCGTGTTGCTAAGTTTCAACGCACTCAACACAAAATGGGAATATTAAAAAATGTAATGAGATTATTTGCTTATGATCGTCCCATGACACAGAAAGTGTTGCCTGCTGGATGTCAGATCTGTAGAATTACTATTGCTTTAAGAGGGAAAGTCATGAGGTAACAGATTAATGTCCGGCACAGACAAACAGAGCCTTTTTGCTAGTCACAAAACCTTAAAGAGTTAAGTTTACCCAAAAATGAAAATTCTGTCATTAATTACACACCATCATGTCGTTCCAAACCCGTAAGACCTTCATAAAACACAAGAAAACACAAAATAGACAGCAATGCAACAAACATTTTATGGCTCTGAAAGGTAGTAAGAACATCGGTAAAATGTGACATCAGTGGCCTTAACCGTACTGTTACCAAGCTACAGGAGTACTGTGTGTGCAAAGAAAACCAAAAAAACAACTTTATTCAAGGATTTCTTGTCCTCCGTGTCAGTCGACGCGGGTGAGTCTGTGGAGGGTCAGAAAGCTCTCGGATTTCATCAAAAACATCTTAAATTGTGTTCCAAAGATGAAGGTCTTACAGGTTTGAAAGGACATGAGGGTGAGTAATCAATGAATTAATTTCCACTTTTGGGTGAACTATCCCTTTAAAACCTTTTAAATATTTAAGTTGTGCATTGAGGAAAACAATGATATTATGGAATATTAAAAAAAATTCAGATCTTGAACTAGATGCAGATTAGAGCTAGCAGTAAGCCGTACATTGAGACCTGCATCATTCAGACACATGTATCTAACGCTCAGGAGTTCTCTTGTTCTTTTTTTTTTTAAATGCTCAAGCTAAAGCACATTAGATGAGATCTTTTTCACACTAAAGACACTTATGGATGAATGTCTCTTAAAATCTCGGTGTTCTGGTCAGGTCTGAGGTGTGCAGGGGGCGGCGGGGTCAGGGCCACACGTTGCTTCAATAGTGTGCTGAACTCTCAGTTTGGAGTGTAAGTGCACACCTGAGCGGAGGTGAGATGCTGGCTCTTCCTGGTGTCTCCTGGGCTTGTGCAGTTGTGAGGTAGTGTGTTGGGGTGCAGGTAAGGCACGTCTCCGTTCGCTCGGGTTCCTGGCGTGTGATTATTGCCGACTGAAGGAGGCAGCGGCCCGTTGGCTAGCGGCGGAGCGCTGCAGGACGGAGCGCGAGGAACAGGGTGAGCAGGCAGTGAGGGGCCGTTGGGGAGGCTGGCTCGTATTTGCCCAGAAGAGTTTTGCCTCATCTGCAGGTAAAAGTTACATACAATTGTAAATTTACAGGTCAAGAAAGTGCAAGTCAAACAAACAGCCTCATAATCAATGCGTCACCACAGTCTTGAGAAGCTGATGCATCACAGAGAACCGAGAGTTTGAAGAATTCTCAAACACACTTCTCACGATTCAAACTCTTTTCTTCAGACGGTTTCGTGAGTCCTGGTCTGATGTACCTGTTGCTGGTGCATGTCTGACAGCTGAGCCTCCAACTGCTCCAACATCTGCAGCTGAAGCGGCTTCAGACTCGTCCGGTTCGCTCGCAACTGCTCCAGCAACTGAGCGGAACAAGACAAAGAGTGACCGCCTGATTAAACCACTGACAGCAATCATCAGCGTTCACAATACAGGTGGTCAACCCAAAACAGCTCAGTAGCGGTCATGATGTCCCACCAGAAAAACAGACGGGAAGATCTCTGTACCAATACATTTCCATCACTCACTGCCAAGACTGGGGTCCTACACGTTTCTACCAATACATTTCCATCACTTTCCCATGATTTTTGAGAAAATATTCATTAAATAATAATGTTCTATTATTTCACAATAAGAATAAAAGTCTGTTCAAACTTTTCTTAGCAGATGTTACCTAAAATAAATGACTATTAATGCTACTTGTTTCTTGTTCTATTTGATTTAAATACAAGCTGCAGCTGCGCCAGATGTTACAAAACTGACTGTGTTTAAGAGGACACTCACCAGGATGACCATTGTTATGTCAGTGTGTGTGTATCTGACCGCTGAAGTGCAACAAGCTGCGAAAAATAACCCAATATATGATACTTGTGAAGCAGCTTTATATGAAGTGACTGAGCGCACAGAAAACAGTCTCTGGAGCACACGAGTACTGAGTGGCTTAAAAAGTATTTAAAACAAGGTGCAAAAGGTCATTTTTTTGGTGACGATGCAACAGTGAGCCGATTAGTTCAGTCATCGGTCCAGAAACAGCGTGCAGCGGCTCGTCGTTCTGAGATGAGAAGCCGCTTTGAGACGCAGTACAGATGAAGCACTCACACGGTTTCAAAAGACTGATTTGATCTGAAGTCTGTGTGGATTTATTTACTCATCTAACCTACACACTACATTGAATAAATATGTGCAGGATTTACCCTCATTTTAAACTCAAAAGCTGCGGGAATGAGTAAAACTATGCAATATTATACAGAGTAAAACAATTCTATTATACAGAGATTTGTGAAATAAATTTACATGACTTTTCCAAAACATTCTGGGTTTATTTATTTTTCCAAAACTCGTTATTTCAAAGCTATTTTGAAATTCCATGACTTTTCCAGGTTTTTCATGACCGTTTGAACCCTGCAAGTCCATGAGAGTCCAGGAGTGTCCAAACCTGCTCCTTCCAGCAGAGCCCTGAACAAACACACCTGAAGCAGCCCATCGAGGTCTTCAGGATGACTAGAAACCTCGGAGCTGACCTCCAGGAGCAGAACTGGACACCGCTGGTCTAAACCAACATCAAGCCTGCTGGCTGTTGTCTGAACTGACCAGCGATTCTCCGGCGAGCACGTAAATGAAGCTCAGGACTCACAATCATCATGAGGTGTAGAGATGTAATGGCATGAACAATTCTCATGATTATAGTGACCTAAATTATCACGGTTTTGTTAAAATGTGCTGATGAAAACAAA
Source organism: Cyprinus carpio (assembly GCF_018340385.1). NCBI lineage: Eukaryota > Metazoa > Chordata > Actinopteri > Cypriniformes > Cyprinidae > Cyprinus > Cyprinus carpio. The sequence goes on along the minus strand of NW_024879140.1, from coordinate 203,650 downwards.
ATGCCATCAAATCTTTTTCTGAAGACAGTCAGGACCTTCAGAGGTACACTAATATTAATTCATTCATATGTTCACTTGTATAATTCCCGTAGCAGTCTTTTTAAACCTCGCAGCTTTTCTGCCGTGTTTTCACACAGAATGATGCTCTGCTTCTGTGCGCACGAGACTGTTACTGAAAACTGTGCTTCATGCTGGATATTTATAAGTTGTTCAAATCGCTGTAATCAAGTATGGTTTTAATAATAATTAAAATAAGAAACAGTAATACTAACTGTGGGGAACTCTATCATAATTTATCATCAAACCAGTAATCGTTCGATCTCTAATGAGGTGCTCGTCACGCTCTCACCTGCAGCTTCTGAGGAGACGGGTACCAGTTCGGAGTTTGTGGCTGTGCTGAACTGTGGGTCCAAGACTCTGCAGAACTCTGAGCGACGTGAAGAGACAGAGATGGGATTATAACGGCGGTCATTACATCAGCGACGTGCTGACCGGAGGAAACGGAGCACAAACCTTGGCAGGGCTGGCGGTCCTCTTCCTCTTGGCTGGACTGGACTGATCGTCAGCCTGATCCAGCGGACTCACGTGGGGGGGCAGCGACTGACCGGAGCCTGATGACCCGGGCTGAGCTTTACACGCCTGAGAGAGACGGCAGACACGTGAAGAGACAGACAGACGGAGAACATCTACACCGGTCTACTGAGAGTGTGTTTCGATTGTGATGCTGAAACTGACACTAGGACAATAACCTTATCAAACTCTGAATCTGCTCATACATGTAAAAGCTCACTCATATTCCTCCACTGAAGAGAGCGGTCAGGTGAGGAAAAGAGCAGAGTGCATCATGATATTCAACATTTACAGCTCGAGTGCGGCTCACGTTTGAGGTCTTCAGCAGAAGCCTTTGAAAGGTCTTTTGTGAGGTTCACTGGCTCAATTCTTTCAGATCACGTTCAGTTGAAATAATTCCCACCAAAATAAAATAGTACATGATCCTGTTTTATGTCGTTAGAGTAAAACACATGAAGTGATTCTGACCAAAAACAGTTTGGAATAACTGGACAAACTACGCGCAGGGCATCGTTTCAGTAACACAGATATCAGGTCAAGTGCTGCACAGACACTGCCTCACATCCTTTCTTGGTCATCTCCATCAGGATCATAAGGCAACAATTTGAAGATCTTTTGTCCCCCCCCCCAAAAAAAAAACAACAACAACAACAACTGAACTCTGAGAGAAAAGATGCAAAACCAAATAAAACATTTATTATGAGCGGGAGCATCAGTATCAATGAGAGATCACACGTCTCATTGTACTGTCATGAACACACACACACACACACACACACACACACACACTCGACTAGTAACTACTCCAGCCGGACTGCGTCAGTGTTTGTGTGAGCTGCAGCACTAGAGGGCACAGTGACTAAAACTACAGCACAAACACAACTCTGGGTGAAAAATGACGAGGCACCTGCGCTCCTGCTGAACCTGCTGCTGACTGAAGAGACACTGGTGTCAAACTCATTTTTGACCCGGCTGTGATTGTGCAGAGCTACTACTGAAGCTCACGCACAGAAACCACGCTACTGATCGATGCTTTCTGGAAACACTTTAACCGAACGATTCCCAAAACATTTCCAATCCCGACAGACTTTGTTCAATCCGATCGTTTTTGTGCCACTACAAGCAGAAGACGTGACGAGCAGGAGCGTGGTTTCACCAGATGAGCTGTGTGTGTGTGTGTGTGTGTGTGTGTACAGAGGGGCATCTAAGGGTGAGATGTCAAAGCGTGTGTGTCTATCTGGTCTCACCTGCTGGCCTGTGCTCTGGACACCCTGTCTGGACGTTAGCTCTGCTGGGATTGGGAGGCTCCAGGCTTCCTCAATACTAGGAAGCAATTTACTTTTACTCTGTAGACTATTGTGTTGGAGGTTACAGAACTGAGCCTAGGATGAAAACGCGTGAAAAAGACATGTAAACAGCCATCTGAGGTGGTGCGGCGGAACAGTTCAAACACAGAGCAGTGCGGCCTGATGCCAAACCAGTCTAGATTTACGGTGGCCTTCTAGCTCCAGTGACTCACGCATACAAACCAAGAATGAAGGTGAAAGAAATCTGATTGAGACAAATTAACTGAACACATACAGAACAAATGCAACATGTAGCGAGACACAGACAGAGCCGAGCGGCGCAGGTCTAGCGCGGGGCGACCGGACGCTAGCGTGGCTCTCACCTGCAGGTATTTGATGCGGGCCGCCAGCGCAGGTGTGTTGCTGCAGGCTTTGCTGCGCGTGGCGTTGATGTAGCACTTGATGGCGTCCTGCGGCTGGTTGCAGGACTCGTAGAGCGTGCCCAGGTCCATCCAGGCCGCGGCGTGACTGTGATCCAGCTGCACGGCGCAGATGTAGGCCTGCAGCGCGTCCATGGGCTGATTCTGCTGCTGATACAGCACTCTACCAGAGCAAACCACAAATATAATGAGGCAGCATGTCAGAAACAACAGGTGCGCCATCACTTACTCGTCCTCACGCCGTGATGTTACTGCCGTCATACCAAATAACAACACTGGAACAACAACACCACCAAACTGATGTGCTGCACTACTAACAGCAGGGCTGCTCGATTATGACAACAATCATAAATCACGATACAAGATTTAATGTGAAATAATTAACAAAGTTAATACTTGGGGTCTGCACTTATTTGAATTCTTATGAATTGGGGGGGGGGGGGGTGTAAGATTTAATGTGAAATAATTAACAAAGTTAATACTTGGGGTCTGCACTCAGTTTGTGATATTTCGATTGATTGCACAGCCCTGACCAACAGACCCACATTTAAGATGCTATACATGATAACTGACATTAAACTGTTAATGCATTAAATAGAGCTGAAGATTACCTTCAGCTATAAGAAGTGTAACATGAGTGACCGAAGAGCTCTTCATGTAAACATCAGCAGATTCATTGCTCATCTGATCTGACAGGTACGTACCCGATCGAGCACCACGTGTCTGCGCTGGCCTCTGATTTGTCTATGGACTGTCTGTATGAAATGAACGCATCCTGGACCTTCCCGATACTGGAGTAGCACCTGCAGAGAGCAAACGAAACCACATCTGCATAAACGCAGGCGTCACGGCCGACCGAACGGACCGCATGCGCAGACGCAGACGTGTGACCGACCTGCCGAGGAAGTACCAGGACTGGCCGGAGTTCGGATCGGCTTCCAGCGACTTCTGGAGACACTGGATGGCGTAGCTGTCCTTATTAGCTTTATCTCCCAGCTGCTCGACCGTGTGATGCATCCAGCCTGACAGACACAGAGACACACCTTCAGACAGAATAAACCGCATACGGCTGACAGATGCAGAACAGATGCAGCTAAACTAAACTGTGGTCTGCCATTACCACCACAGAGAACACTTCAGAATCTACCCTCAAACCGAGCGATCAGTGATGCATTTACAGCAGAGCGGTCAAGCGCATGTTTTGGTTAAAGTAGCTTCAGTTCGAAGGAAGTGCTGGACACGAGCCACTGATGATTCTGCTGCAGATAAACAGCTCTGAGGATCGTTTTGTCACATCCTTTTCTGGTATCTGTGCATCTGTCACACTGCACAAAAAGGCTTATCTGACTTACTG
>NW_024879140.1:135000-195000 GCF_018340385.1 Cyprinus carpio | reverse complement strand
TTATGAAGCTGTACTTTTAAATAGATGCATTTACACAGTAAAATTATAACAGCATAAATAAGGTTATGAGCTTGGTGTTTTAAATCTTTTTTTCCCCTTATTTTTATATCAAAATAGGAAATGTTGGAAAAATGCAAAGTAAAGGTACTTTTAAATATAAAAGTAACACCACCAGTAGGTGTCAACAGGAGACTGTCTTAACGAGTGAGTCACTGAGGCACATGATTGGTTCAGACGCTGATTAATTAAAGAATAAAGCAAGTGTCTGTCTTTGTGAATGGACCACTGAATCAAATCAGACGTTTAAAAAAGCTGAATAATTCTGTAACGAAACACCGCTGTGTGTGGCTCAGACATGTGTGACTGTTCTGCTGTGATCTTTGGAACAATTTTCATAAACTAAATCGAGCAAAAACACAACACTGACAATATCGTACAGTATATTAACTACTTGTTTGAACTCTTGCATAAAATCAATGTCAAATTTGCAATCGTGGTTTTCAGGGAAAACTGCACTCTCTTAGTCGTAACATGCTGTAAATATATAAACTATACCGCAGTATGTTTGTGTGTGTGCAGTTGTGTTCATTTGTTTAGATTTCATTTTTCTGCCGGTGCAAGTAACCGTCACAGTGACCACCGCGCTGTTCAGCTCACGCTACGATTTCTGCTGCATATGAGAAACATAACACAGCAAAAGAAACAAAAGCATCACAATATCCCGCTACTCATCTGAGCCGCGCAGTGCGGACCTTGACGCATACACACTGTTTGCCTTTCCATTACTAATAATATAAAAGCAATCATTAGTACTTCTTAGTACACCTTTTAATTCCTTTGTTTATCATTCTATCTGATTATTAGACAGACTTCTATCTGTATTAGAACGACGACAGCCGTCAAAATAAAAGTCAAACATATCGGTCAGACAGAAAAACTTATCAGCCGATGCAGATACTTGAAAAACGGTTGACCACTAAAAGAAACACACACACACACACACACACACACACATATGTTTGAATTTATCTTCATCAGCTGCTCACCTTCCAGTAGTCTGATTGTAAACTGTAGTACCGCTGGTACGCCGATAACGCTGCAACACAAAGACACGCGTGTTAGAAGCGTGTGGTCATGTTAGTGTATCAGAACAGAAGAGCTTCGCGGCACCTTTCGGATACTCCTCCAGTAAGAGGTTGAAGTGCCCCAGCTGGCAGAAGAACTCGGGATCCACTTTTCCTTCAGCTTTCAGGATGAGAGCCTCGTAGCAGCGCACAGCCTGTGTGAGGAACACACATCACTCTCAAACTAAGACTCGAAGAATTTATGTATTATTTATTCACTATTTCACAAGACACCAGTAAACCAGGAAAACAAAGACACTTCACACTAGCGATCAATCTGTGAGAAGTTAACGACACCACCGCGACGCTCAAGGCTGACCCATCATCGGCCTGTCAATCATCCCCAACCTCCAATAAACAGACTAGAGACAGGGTTTCTATTCACCATCACTGCGGTTCAATCAGGGATGAAACTCTGGGTCGAAGGCTGAATACCGAACACGGTTTTTCACATTTTTTCACCATTGCATAAATTAAACAGCCAAAATGTGCTTTTTACTGTCTTGTCTTGCTTTTCAAAGAAAAAAAATAAATAAATCAATCAATTACAAACTTAACAATATTTAAACACTGAATATTTTAACAGTATAGCAGATATTATACCAACAAAACACAATATTATTTAAAATGAATAATGAAATTACAATATTTTTTGAGACCCCCTTCTTCTTTAAGGCATGCAACTGGCTAAAGACAAAAATAAGATAAACCAATCATTGCTTTATAAAGCACCTTAAAAACCAGGAAGGTATACCAAAGTAATAATTGTATAACTGTAATAACTGCTGAACATTCGGTGCATCCCTAGTTTCAATTAGTGTGAGTGAAACTAGGTTAAAACAAGCCGCTGGTGTGTAACAGACCCGGTTCGCTTCGTCTGTGACCTAACGACGGTCGTTCTGACATCATTTACTCGCTCTCATGCCGATCAAACCTTCATAGATCATACATGCAAAAAAGCTGACACTGTTTAAAGTAGGAGTCGACCAAATAGTGTTTGACAGCCGATGCTGTTCTGTGTCAGCTGCACCACAGCGATACGTTAGTTTACAGATCACAAGTGAGCCGAACCGTACGGATCAGATATGATAAGACAGTTTGAGCAGGACAATGTCATATTTCATGCAGTTCAGACATAAACTCATTTCTGTCTCTGATCGCTGCAGATTCGAGCAGCGCCACCTGCTGTCCAGGAGTGAGTTCAGCCTCAGGTGAGACTCACACAGAGCTCTGCACGGTTTTATTCTGTCACTGACACAGAAACAAGACAAATCACAGTCACATCTCCATCTGACGTAAATTACACAACTGTGATGACTTTCAATAAATAACAGATCACAAGCTAACTTAAACCGATCACATTCAAGCCTGCATGAACATATACTGCAGATCAGAATATTACAGTGTTAGAAATCGATAAACCGATAAACTGAGTTATTGATCAGTGCAGCACACATTAACACGGAGATGCAGTTCAGATCAAGAGACGCGAGAGGTCTGTGGAAATAAACCAAACATTACATCCACAAACAGAGAGGACACACTGCTAAAAGACACCACAGACACTTCACCTCCATCTGGACGCCGTTCTAGTGAACTACAATCAGCTGTGTTTCCCTCCCGGCGCAAACACTCAGACACACACACACCCGGTCCAGCACACACACCCGGTCCAGCACACACCCGGTCCAGCACACACCCGGTCCAGCACACACCCCGGCCCAGCACACACCCGGCCCAGCACACACCCGGTCCAGCACACACCCGGTCCAGCACACACCCGGTCCAGCACACACCCGGTCCAGCACACACACCCCGGTCCAGCACACAGCACACACCCGGTCCAGCACACAGCACACACCCGGCCCCCAGCACACACCCGGCCCAGCACACACCCGGTCCAGCACACACCCGGTCCAGCACACACCCGGTCCAGCACACAGCACACACCCGGTCCAGCACACAGCACACACCCGGTCCAGCACACAGCACACACACCCGGTCCAGCACACAGCACACACCCGGTCCAGCACACAGCACACACCCCGGCCACACCCGTCCCAGCACACACCCGGTCCAGCACACACCCGGTCCAGCACACACACCCGGTCCAGCACACACACCCGGTCCAGCACACACACCCGGTCCAGCACACACCCGGTCCAGCACACACCCGGTCCAGCACATCTAAACAGAGACGGAGAACACGACCCAGAGCCGCTCGCTACAAGAGATGATATTCTGAAACAGACAACACTAAACACCACCGGACCTCAGAATATCTCCTGTTCACTTCCACTGAAGTCACCTTCACTTATAAACAGATCGAGTCAGAAACAGAGACTAGTGTGTGATGTAAACCAGATCAGTTCAGACAGCGCTGCAAATGAAGTGAACTACAGAGAGTCACAGGGGGGTACTTCAGTAAACTATCCCATCAATGCTGATCCTGACACCGGTTACCAGAGGTCAGAGGTCAGGGGTCACGTGTCCTCCAGACACACACACACACACACACACACAGTGTTTCTGACTGGACCAGCTACACACAGCACTCGGACTCTGTCCACTCTCTAGTGTTCACTACAGCTGCTGGACTGCACAACACAGCAGCACAGGAGGCCGGTTACCCAGAAGCCTTCGCGGGGCTCGGGACGGACGCTCTCTGCAGCGTTATAACGCTCCCTCCTCCCCGCCATCTTGAGCCGCCCAGCAGCCATTACCCCGCACTCCTCTGACGCGACGCCCAGCGCTGCTCGCGGTCACTGAGAGAAATAACGCCCGCGTCTCACAGTGATCAGAGGCGCTGTCTGACCCCCGCGCATCACAGAATAAACACACACACACACACGCACGCTAGAGACGCGCCGCGTTCACCAGTGTTTGTGAAGCCAGCGGATCGAGCCCGACGCTCGCGTGATCGCAGCGCTGAGGTGCGCGTCAGCCGCGCTGCTCTGAGCAGAAAATAACCCTGGCCTCGCTGTCATTTCGCACCGCGTGTGTGCTTCGTGAAGCGTTGATTTAGACGCGCGTCTTACCTTCACGAGCAGGGCCTTCATGCTGGCGCCATCTTCCTGAAGCCGCTGGTCTCCGAACAGAGAGCTGCACACACACACACACACACACACACACACACACACACACACAGGGTTAGGGATCAACACACACCTCACTCTCAGAAACAATCAAAAGAAGCAGCCAAAAGACGCTCGCGGGCTCCGACCTGTCGACGCGGGCCAGAGCGTCACTCTCCTGCGCGCTCAGCCGCGGCGCGTCCTCCTCGGGTTCGCTCGCTTTTCCCGCCGCCATTTTCTTCTCCTCATCAGCAGCAGCGCTGAGGCGGCGAGCGGCGGCGACGGAGAGCGACACTCCGCACGATTTCATGGAATCGCGCCGAGAAATCGAGGCAAGGCGAGCTCCGTGCGTCCAAAAAGCCACAATAACCGCGAACTTTTCTCCGGTAAACCGCGCCTCAGCTCCTGAAGCCCCGAGTGAAGTGAGCTGGCCCTCCAGCGGCGCGTCCTCTCACATTGTTTTTGCAGGAATACACTGTGACGCGACGCTCGGTGTTGATGCGCGACGCGCGGCCCGTGCACACTTAAAAACGCCGAACGTATTCAAACAATCTCAAAGTTGTGTTCTCCAGCAGATTAAAGTTGTTGTAATTGCGTCACACGGGCGAACCCACGCCGCCGTCGCCTTCGCCACGCCCTCCCGGGCCCGACAGCCAATCACTGCGCAGAACGCGAGCGCGTCACTGGCCTCGTCCCAAAATGTTGTGCTCCGGTCCTTTCGGTGATTTTCGGTCCTGTAGCGATCCTTCGAGTGCGCGACCCGAAACGCCCGAGTGTTTGACGCGACGCGGGGGATAGTTCGGGACTCAAACGCGTTTCCTTCAAACAGGAGATTCCGAGCGGCCCGCTTGCGTTGTTATGAAATGCAAATAAAGAGGCGTGGCTTTGATAAAATGGGGAAAGTGTTCTGACAGCCCTGCAGCTGAGGCCCAGTGAGCACTGCAGTCTTTATTACTGATGTTTATTCAGCGCTGTGCGTTTGCTGGACATGAATCTTCACATGAGAATCAAATGAAGAAATACAGTTTCTCAAATTCAGAACGAACATTTCAGCTCAAATGCGCGTTTAAGCACCAAGACATACACACATCCGTGTTTGTGTGTGTTATGGAGATGAATCGCAGGATTGTAACAGTACTGTATAATGTTTGAAACATTGACGTGGCTGTAGGCGGCGCGAGCGCTAGCAGCTGTCAACATCACCTGACGCCGTGACGTCACACGCAGCACCCAAAATGGCGGAACAACAACAACACAGCAGAGGTGAGCGGCTCATCAGTCAGGTTTCTGAGAATAAAATCACGTCTTCATCGCCGTCATTGCGCTCTAGAGTCAAGACTGCATGTGTTACACGGAGCCGGTTAAATGAAGCGACGCTCGTAAATTCCGCTGCTTTCTTAAACACAAACACTGAGAAGAATAATGAGCTCGTTTCAGTTTTGTTTTGTCAGCGTTTCCTCCAAACATGTGCAGGTCACAGAAGATCATCTTATCAAGTATTGTGAGTTTTTAGTAGACAAACAGTTAAAGGAGTTCATCTTATTACACGCTCCATGAATGTACAGGTGATGGTCATATAATTAGAATATCATCAAAAAGTTGGTTTATTTCACTAATTCCATTCAAAAAGTGAAACTTGTATATTATATTCATTCATTACACACAGACTGATATATTTCAAATGTTTATTTCTTTTAATTGTGATGATTATAACTGACAACTAAGGACAATCCCAAATTCAGTATCTCAGAAAATTAGATAGATTTTAGATTTTCTATGGGGTTAAGGTCAGGCGAGTTTGCTGGCCAATTAAGAACAGGGATACCACTGTCCTTAAACCAGGTACTGGTAGCTTTGGCACTGTGTGCAGGTGCCAAGTCCTGTTGGAAAATGAAATCTGCATCTCCATAAAGTTGGTCAGCAGCAGGAAGCATGAAGTGCTCTAAAACTTCCTGGTATACGGCTGCGTTGACCTTGGACCTCAGAAAACACAGTGGACCAACACCAGCAGATGACATGGCACCCCAAACCATCACTGACTGTGGAAACTTTACACTGGACCTCAAGCAACGTGGATTGTGTGCCTCTCCTCTCTTCCTCCAGACTCTGGGACCCTGATATCCAAAGGAAATGCAAAATTTACTTTCATCACAGCACATAACTTTGGACCACTCAGCAGCAGTCCAGTCCCTTTTTGAAGCGAGACGCTTCTGACGCTGTCTGTTGTTCAAGAGTGGCTTGACACAAGGAATGCTCAGCTGAAACCCATGTCCTGCATACGTCTGTGCGTAGTGGTTCTTGAAGCACTGACTCCAGCTGCAGTCCACTCTTTGTGAATCTCCCCCACATTTTTGAATGGGTTTTGTTTCACAATCCTCTCCAGGGTGCGGTTTATCCCTATTGCTTGTGCCTCTTTTTTCTACCACATCTTTTCCTTCCCTTCGCCTCTCTATTAATGTGCTTGACAGAGCTCTGTGAACAGCCAGCGTCTTTTGCAATGACCTTTTGTGTCTTGCCCTCCTTGTGCAAGGTGTCAATGGTCGTCTTTTGGACAACTGTCAAGTCAGCAGTCTTCCCCATGATTGTGTAGCCTACAGAACTAGACTGAGAGACCATTTAAAGCCTTTCAACATGTTTTGAGTTAATTAACTGATTAGAGTGTGGCACCAGGTGTCTTCAAAATTGAACCTTTTCACAATATTCTAATTTTCTGAGATACTGATTTTGGGATTTTCCTTAGCTGTCAGTTATAATCATCACAATTAAAAGAAATAAACATTTGAAATATATCACTCTGTCTGTAATGAATGAATTTTCAAATTTATGACATAAGACACAAGTACCCAAAGTACAAAAGTACACAAATTAATAATATCACAATTATACAACCACCAACTTTACATCAGTGTGGTTTAGATGAGATGTTTCTGATCTGATTAGGGCTGTAACTCTACACATTATATACTTTATTATAATGAAACCTATAGTAATAATTATAATAAGAACTCAGATAAACCATATATTGTTGTAGTCGTGTGTTTATTAGTCACGTTGAATGAGTGTGTTTACATGGACAACAATACTCTGATTAAGAATCTATCGTGTAAACAGACTTTCAATCACCTCAATCCAGATAAAGTCATAGACTAGATTAACATGGACATCAGGAATCTGATTAATTACCTTCAATATCATGATTAAGGTGTTTACATGAGTTGTGTTTAGAATATTCCTTCCATGTTCTCCTTCTGAAAGCCCCGGAGGATGAGGACGAGGCGCACGAGATGCTGGATCTGACCGCATGCGTCCGGACGCAGCAGTGGTGGAGCGCCGTGTTCGGGAGCAGCTCCGGACCCATCGCCCAGAAACACTCGGTGACCACTCAGATCCTGACGGGTGGAGCGGCCGGCTGGTACTCACAACCCCCTGCAGGGCTGGGACAATACACACATGCATCGCCATTCTCTAAACCTGAGTGTTAGTCTGAACAGCAGATGGCGCTGCTCTCCAGCTCCTTACACACACTCGGTGCTAAAATAATCACTCATAAGATTTGAAACGGTTGAAGTGCATCACAAGGGGGCTGACAGTGAGCTGTGTTTGATTTAATCTGGCGTCATTAAAGCATTCTGAGCCGAGGTGAAATAACAGACTCCGCGCTTCTTTATCTGCGGATGAAAACTAGAGTAGAGCGCCATCTGCTGTTACAATCTGAGCTCAGACTCTTGCTCAGGATCAGTTAATGAGCTCTTGTTTCGGCTGTGACTCAGTCCTGATGGAGTGTGTCGTGTGCAGGTGTGTGGGGTATCTGTTCCAGCGTGTGGGGAAGATCACCGCTACAGCCGTCGGAGGAGGACTCCTGCTGCTGCAGGTCAGAACCAAGAACTGCACAACAGTAAACCATTCAGTGTTCTTCATGTTATCGAGGCACAATGTGACGTGAAGGGTTTTGTTGTCCTGCAGATAGCCAATCACAGCGGATACGTCCAAGTCGACTGGAAGAAAGTGGAGAAGGATGTTAACCAGGCAAAGAGACATCTGAAGAAGAACACCAATACAGCCGCACCTGAGATCAACACGGGGGTGCCCAACCCTGCTCCTAGCTATAATCACATGAATGAATGTTTTGTGTAAATGCTACCTTCAGACGACTAGTTTAAAGCTTCTATAGATTTCCTTTTCTTCAGAAGTGGATCAGCACACACTCGTGGAGCAGTGCCCTCTGTTGGTAAAGAATAGTTATAACGAATACACCGCCATGTTTTTCAGGCCACTGCATTTGTGAAGAAAAACGTTGTGGTTTCAAGTGGATTTGTGGGTGGCTTCCTGCTTGGCCTGGCCTCTTGAGCTGAAAGGGGTTTCCTGTGATACTGTGAAGAGCGTCTTCCCATCATGCACCTGGTGATCGGCTGGGCACATAGTGTTTGATGATGTGGATGTTTATTCTTTACACTGAGTCTGTCTGAAACACTGGGATGCTTCTGCTGTAAATCAGAAGGAACGTCTTTATTCTTTATTTCTCTAAGCTAATGCTTGAACATGTTTCTTGTTCTCGGTGAGGCTATGGTTGTATTTTCATGTTTGGTAAAACATTGGGATTTCATGTTGTTTTCCTTCCAGCAGATTTCTTTCTTTGTTCACTCTCTGTTTCTTTATGGGGAATGTTTGCATTGTAAATAATCACTTCTGATTCAACCTTGTGACATCTGGATTTTTTTGTTAAGATCAGCAGTATTTTATGAAATATTGCCTAACTATTTTTTGCACTATTTAATCACTGAAATTATTTCATCTGTGCTCAGTGTGCAGAGACGGACCGGTGTGAAGTATTTTACTAAACTCAAGTTAATTAAAAAAAAGTATCTGTACTTTATCAGTGTTTTTCTTTGGCAAACTTTTACTTCTCTATATTCCAGAGCATACTGTCATACTTTACACTGCACTACGTTTCATACGTTTTTTTTTTTTTTTTTTTTTATTAAAAATGTAGTACTTTCTGGTACTCAAGTAAATCTTTGAATTACTTTTAATCAAGTAAATGACAAGACTGACTCTGACCTCAATACAAGCACTTTCCAGAACCTTCTCCGCTCCGTTAAGAACATCACAACACTGAACACACACCACTTCTGCACACACTTAAAGGGACGGTTCACCCAAAAAAGGAAAATTAGCCCATGTTTTACTCACCCTCAAGCCATCCTAGGTGTGTATGACTTTCTTCTTTCGGAAGAATCCAACTGGAGTGATATTAATATAGTCCTGGCTCTTCTAAGCTCTATTATTGCAGTGGGCTGGTGTTTCTGTTCAACAGTCCAAAACACGTTAAATAAAGAGCATGCATCTGTAATAAAACATGCCTCTGGGGAATGAATGAAGGCCTCCTGCAGTGAATCCATGCGCTTTTGTAAGAAAAATATCCATATTTCAAGACTTTTCTCTTCCAGCAGATGACTACAGATTATAGAAATCAAATTACACAAATTTAAAGATCACCAAAAAAAAAAAACCAAAACATGTAGCTATGTAATAACGAGATGGTTACCAGTACTTTTAGTCAGAAGAAAACTTTATGGGTTTACGACATGCAGATTTAGTAACGTTTCACAGAATTAGTGAACCATAATATAATCTTAACAGCTAGTTATAATTAACTGGACCAGTGTGTTAGCTCCACTGAAGGCCTGATATTATGATCGTACTGCCAGAACTTCTTGAAAGGGCGAGAACGTGAGGCATTATTCAGGCAAATATTTGGGACAAATGTTGAATGGATTAAAGCAGAAATAAATGCTGTAGTTTAAAAATCAATTGACAAGAAAATTGTAAAATGTCCCCTTACATTGTTATTAACTGGATGTCATTGTCAGACCTTTAAAAAAAAAAAAAAAAAACCCATCCTCAACTTAACTTTTAACCCTTTAAACTAACAGCAGGGTTTTAGGATTCAATCATATAAGATGCAAAGATGCCAGAGCAGTTTCTGTATTTGCAATTTCCAACTTTAATTTGGTAAAATCATACAATAAACACATTTTATTTTTCGTGCAGTGCACAGCCTCTAAACTAGCACATAAAGCAAATATTCTAACTCTAAGGGCTCCGGTGATGTTCTTTCACATGATTTGGTCAATTAAAAGCCTCTCATTGCATGCTTTCAACACTTCACCCACAACTGCTTCTGTAATTAAGACCGAACTTTCAGCCAAACCTGTCAGAGAACACCAGCGCCAGAGCCCAGTATGCAATGCAACAATAGAGAATAAACCACATGTTTTCGTTACTTAAGATTGCCGTGTGCCAGACATTCACTGGGGGTTCAAATAAAAAAAAAAATTTGGACAAAAGAAAAAAAAAAAGAAAAAAAAAAAAAAAAGAACTGGAGATTCTGAACACTTTGCACTGATACACATTTACAAAAATATTTCTGTAACTTTTTCCAAACCTTGGCATGGTAGGTTTTTCATTTAAATTTCGGCTGCCAATTCAGAGTTTGACTGATTGGATCGATTCGTTTAGTCAGAGATACCAATTACAGATGTGGATTTCTGCGGAGTCCAAAATGACCTTAAACATTAAAAAGCTCACACTACCCCGAAAAATATAAATTTCACGCATACGGGTGACATTCAACATTCAAGTGCCAGTGTTTTTGTACTGTCTTTTGGTCAAGTTACTTGAAACTATCACTTTTAGGCTTATAAAAATAAATATTTCTCAACAATGCTTAATAAATTACACAAACTAGCAGCAAAAAGTAGAATCCAGTAATCTGTGCAAATAGCTAAATTCCCCACTGCTGGTCCCAAATCAATCCTGGTTAACTATTGGAGAACCCTTCCCCTTTTGTAAACAAGCTGCGTTTTCACAATCTTCACACGCAATATTCAGAAGCTTAAGGACACGCACTCAAGACACTTATATAAAAACCCTAGATGTGCAATAAAACAACTTTTGTAAAACTGGATGGGCCTAAGTAGCACCACTGCTCTCAAGTCTCCTCAATACTGTCAACGCATCTGCTTCAGGTCACCTTTTCCAAATTCATGTCAAAAGGCACAACACGCTTGAGAGTAAATCTATTGCACTTCAGTTAAACGCATCCCACTCGCCCTTATCAGTAGCGCACTATTAAGGGCGCGCGGGAGTTTGAAAGAACCCTGTCTTTGGCCAGGATGCCATGGAAACCTCCTCCACTACAAACCAACCGATACGAGTCTGGTTTACACCAAAACCACTCCCCTGCAGCTGGTTTGGTGCGGTTTCCCGTGGTGTACACCGAATTCTGCTGACCCCAGTCCTCCCTAAATCTGGGGGGTCACGAGCGAGCCGTGTCTCAAGAGTAAAGCCGAAGATGTCTTTCGGAATTCAACGCAGCTTGAAAAAGAGAAAAAATAAAAGTGAACCAAATGTTTTCTTGTAATGAACGTAAAAGCCTGCTGCAGAAATCGGTTCGAAAATCTCCTTGACCAAAAAACACGAACACTAGCATGCGGATTTCTTCAGAGACGGGCTGGGCTTTGTGCCGTCCGCCCTGACCTCGTGGTCCTAGAGCAGCCGTCAGAACTCTTCACTGCCACGAGCCCACCGTTACCCAACTTCAAGAACGGTTATCGAAGGAAGAAAAACACAAATCCAATTGCTACCTCCACCACGGTTCAAGAAAAAAAAAAAAAAAGAAAGTTTATCCAACAGTGCTAAACAGCTAGCGTGCGGTTCTGAACTAGCTGCCTCTACGGTACGGTTGCGCGGCGGGAGGCAGACGCGGTTCATCACAACATTCAAATTTAAGATAATTCACTGGAATGGCTTGGTTTCTTTCTCAGAAGACTACCGTCTCTCTTACTGATGCCTCTCCAGGATAGAGTGAGCGAGATCTTTTCCTTCCAACATTCAATAGTTTTCACTCCCTTGTGATGTTTTAGCACACAGGAGAGCTCAAGCCAATCGAGGGGGGGTCAGGTGACCCCATACAAAATTTCAGTTCAAAATCAGGTTGTGACAGACCATCTCAGACTTTGCCAAGGTTTGATTACATCCAAGCTTATTTTGTTATACCATCCAAACAAATAATTCGAGCTGGGAGAAAACGAAAAGAAAAAGAAAAAAAAAAAAGAGAGAGAGAGGTGGGGGGGAAACAACTGTCAGCCAGACATTTAAAAAGGAGAACGGAAAACAAACAAAACATAGCGAGTCTAAATGTAAAGGCACAGTACATTAACAAACAAATGATTCTCATTTAGTAGAAAGAAAAGATGTAGTGGAAAACTAGAGTCCAAGAATCTAAAGCAAACTGCTGCCTCCGTTCCCCTTCGGCACGAGACCGTGTCCTGCTACAGTCGAACCTCCAGAAGTCCCAGCGTCCCCGTGTCCACGGAGCTCAAGCTTCTCCGGATGTGGTCAGAGAATCACAGCTGGTAATGTACTGCAAAGTTCTTCAAAGCTACACAGGGTATATAGTCTGGCTATGGTACATGTGGTTTCCATTCAGTGAGTTTGGCATGGTGCTCCACGGTCATCAGGGGAGTGAAGAGGTGAAGGAAGGAGTCTTAGTTTCCCCACCAGTCCACCTGGGAATAGTTTCCTCCATAGCCATCACTGCTGTAGAAGTTACCAAAGCCACCTGAGGACCAGAAACACCGGGTAAGAGACGGTGCTGTCATGCAGCTAAACTGAAAACATCTTTGAAAGCAGCAAATCAAGACAAGCCACGAGGCCTCTTCCGCCCAGAGCGAGGCTGACCCTTACCCCCGCCAAATCCACGGTTTCCTCCGTGACCGCCGGTGCTCCTGCCGCCGCGGCTCCCGAAGCCTCCGCCGCCGGTGCTGCTGCTGGTCTGACGGTAGTCTCTGGCACCAAAACCACCAGAGAACCTGAAACACACCAAACTCTTTCAACGGGGTGCCCAGGGGACGATCGTAAAGGGTAAAACCTTCAGAAATGGGGAGAGACCTCACCTCTTGGAGCGCCCGCGGCTGCTGCTCTTGTGCTGGTGCTCGTAGGCCTGGCTCTCCAGCCAGGATGGGACTTCCTGTTTGGACTCCACCAAGATGTCCAGCAGGTCCTTGGTGATGTTGCCGTTCTTATCATTGAAGAATGATGTGGCCAGACCTGTGACAACCCAACAAAACGACTGAATTGAGACTTGGGACGCAGCAGACGTCAACAGTAGCTGCGTGTACATGGACTAATAATCCCATCGGAATACGACTAGAAGCACAGTCGGAATAAATAACTCCTGTAACCACATCAATCGAGCTGGGAGAAAAACGAAAAGAAAAAGAAAAAAAAAGAGAGAGAGAGAGGTGGGGGGGGGGAAACAACTGTCAGCCAGACATTTAAAAAGGAGAACGGAAATAAAATTGTAAGGGCTGGTTTATTCCTTTGGTAATCCGAACATCAATCGGACTGAATTGGCCAGATCTGTTTAAAATTGTAAGGGCTGGTTTATTCCTTTGGTAATCCGAGCCGGAGGACACAAACACTTGATCAGACTGAAAACTGAAACTGGGAAATACTGCGCATTAGGACGAGGAGCTAAAATACATAACACAGCATTTTTTGTCTGATTTGCGGTATACATCATATATTATGCGCAAAAGGGTTAAAATCATATTAAGAAAATGGAACCATGTAGGCATATATTATGCGCAAAAGGGTTAAAATCATATTACACTAACATTGCAATCTAATAACAAAAATAATGCTTTAGTTAAATTTACTAAACTAAAAATGAAAGAAAAAAAACAGACTAATTGAGTAAAAAGGCTGTTTTGATAACCCTTATTACAGTCAGTGCTATTATACAAACACATGCAGGTCACAATTACTGTCCAACTACAAATATTGCAGAGAAATGTATATTTTAGTCAGAATTACTGCGCTGTCTGTTTGATGCACGTGTGTGCAGCGGCACTCGTTCTTAATCAAGTCTGTGAAGAATGGACACATTTCCATGGCTTTCTAACTTTTACAGACAGAATATACCTGTGAAATCCAAGTTATGCATCCAGGAAGACAGCACATCCCAAACACATTAAAGGGTCATATGATGCCATTTCAAGTTTTCCTTTCTCTTTACAATCTAACAATCAACAGATAAGATCTGTAAAGTTGCAAAGACTAAAATACAAAACCATCAAATCCAAAGAGATATTCTGCACAAAATCTAAAAATCATCCACGTCCTCCTAAAACACATTGTTTAAACACGCCCCACATCTCTACATCACTGTGTGAGAAGATTTGCATAACACGGCCCAAATGTTCACGCAAAGAAAGAAGGAGTAACTTTTATTCTCGCTGTAGTATTGTTGTCGTGGAGACGCTGTGTGTTTCATGTGAAAGTGCAACTACATTGTTTGGTCTTCCAGAAGAGGACACAACTAGAAATCAGTGGTTAAGTTATATTTCAACACTGTTCCAGAACAGTTCAACACAAATATTCAGATGTGTGCATCACATTTGATGGAGGAGGACGAGGACTGTTTCCTGTGAGAGTAGCCTACAATGCCGGTGTCTGTTTCTATAAAGTGAGGCAGTTCAAAACTTTGCAAGGACAGTCTGGCGCTCCTGACTCACAGCCTGTAAGTACGTTTTCATATTTAAAGAATTTGTCACTGATGATTCAAACGTGAGTTTTGAGCAGTGTAGAGTAACGCTTGTTTGTTGTTTCTCCGATCACAAATGAAAAAACGCTATACTTTACACACCTAAAAACACAACGCGATATACTGTCCAGTCCTACTGCGCATGTGCAGAGACGTAAAAACAGTGTAATGAATTAAGATGCATTTACTTGACAAATAAAATGACTCTTGTTTGCTTGTTTTCTGAAAATTATCCAGATATTGTTAGTTTTTGCATTAAAAAGCAAAAATATCTGCCCGAGGGGTAAGACAAATAATCTTGTTCAGCCTCTGGACTGATTTTCTTTCATGCCCCATTGGCAGATATTTTTGCTTGTTTTAAGCACAAACTAACAAAATTGAAAAGTCTGAAGTCATTGTCAAGTAAATGCATCCTGATTCAAGTATTTGTAGATTCATACTAGAAAACAAGACAAAAATACTAAGGAAGAAAATAATTTTTGCAGTGTAAACACTACGTTTGGATTCGTCAGTCAGAATGAATTCATTCCGATGGAAGCTAAAACCGTAGCTCCTGTCACTGCAATCATCAACACAGTCACTGCAATTACCCAGGTTTCCCACGCGACCGGTTCTCCCGATGCGGTGGACGTACTCCTCGATGTCACTAGGCAGGTCAAAGTTAATGACGTGCTTCACGTTGGAGATGTCCAGACCACGAGCAGCCACCTGCGGAACAAAACCGTTTGAGACTTGCACCAAAACATACCAAAGATTAAACACACGGAAGCGGGAAGAAAGATGGCGTACAGCCGTGGCTACTAAGATGGGGCATCTCCCTGAACGGAACTGATGGAGCGCTTCCTCGCGGTCTCTCTGGGATCGGTCGCCATGGATACTGGTGCAGGAGTAGCCTTCGTGGTACAGGAAGTCCTCCAGAGAATCCGCTCCCTTCTTGGTCTCAACAAACACCAAGGTCAAAGATTCTTTACCTGTTGGAGGACATGAAGACAGTCAACAACTCGCATCACGCTTCAGGATGAGTAGAAGCTAATGAATGGCAACAAACAAGGCGTGACAAGCATTTGGATCTCATAGAAGTGAACTTTACGTTAAATTCAAAAGACTACTGTAGTCGCAGCCATGTGTGCAACCAAATTATAGCAGTCTTACGGCTTTACAATTCAACATGGCATTGGCTACATCCCACTTCATGCACAGATCCAACCGCAGGAAAGAACCACTGAAAAGAAGCATGACTACTTCCAAAGAAATATCGGGGAGGGGAAAAAAATAAATTAAAATTAAAAATTAAAGTCAAGATCCTAACAGCATGAGAACTAGAGCTCATTTGACATGGAAGGGAGGGGTTGGAAAACAAACAATGTTCAAGCAAAATGAAGACGTGAGATGAGACTTACATTCGTTCCACTTCCAGTGGACAGATAAACGTCTCTACTCACCAGGTTTTTCTACGTTCTCCCCCGTACTGTCCTGAACCTCATTCGGAATGACTGAATAAAATCAAGACCTTAAGATGAGCTTCAACAAATATCAGTTTCAGTCTTTCTAAGGTTTACATGGGTTCAGATGAAGCTCTGCGTTCAGGTGCTGGCGGAGCATGCATGCAATTCATAATTATCTGTAGCTCACTGAACCTCAATTTCATATTTCTGGTGTTTAGAGACCCACTGTGAGAATAAGACTGGCCTTTCCCCATTGTGCTCAACCTCAAAAGTCCTCAAAGAGTGACTTCAACCTAAAGTTTAGTTTAGTCCGCTCACAAAACAAGCTAATTTAATCTCCTCAAACATGATATATCCCGTGAAGAGCAATCTGCCATCACGATCGTACAGAGATGATCAGATGAAGGCCTTCAGGGGCCCTTGACAGGCATATGTACCTGTGGCATTGAGCAAGTCGAGCAGGAAGGACCTCTTGTCATTTTCTTCAACCCACACCACCTTCTGCGTGATATTCTCTGATGTAGAACCAACCCTGCCCACAGCCAAGAAGATGTATTCCTCCAGGAAGTCACGAGCCAGGATCTAGGAAACATTAAAGGGTTAGTTCACCCAAAAATGAATATTAGTCCATGTTTTACTGACCCTCAAGGTATCCTAGATCTATATGACTTCCTTCTTTCCAACGAATCCAATCAGAGTTCTATTAAAATTGCTTTCTTGGATTTTCCAAGCTTTATATACACACATCGATTCGCTGCAGGAGGCCTTTATTCACTCCCCGGAGCCATTTTAATATAGATGGATGCACTTTATTTGACTACTTTTGGACTGTTGAACAAAAACACCCACCCATAACACAACAAAGATTTTAGAACCGAACATCATAATAAAACTAAACACACACCTAGGATGCCTTGAGGGTCAGTAAAACATGGACCTATTTTAATCTTCAGGCTGAAACCCTCACCTGGATCTCCTTGGGGAAGGTGGCACTGAACATCATGGTCTGACGAAGCCCTTTGGGCGGCATGGTGTCCTGCTCCACGATACGACGAATCTGTGGCTCGAAGCCCATGTCCAACATCCTGTCTGCTTCATCCAGCACCAAATAACTAACGACAGAAACACACAGCTCACGGTCAAGACTCAAAACAGTGAGGGTATTAAAAGCCAGTGCATTCTTGGACCTAAAACTGGGTACCATTAAAAGTAACAGAGATGCACAAGATTGGATCACACATCGTTACGACAGCAAACACCTCCACACTCCACAGAGGAACAAAGTGCAGCAGATCTTTGACATACTTGCAGTAGTCCAGGCCGATCTTGCCCCTCTCCATCATGTCCACCAGACGCCCCGGAGTGGCCACCAGCAGATGGCAGCCTCTCTCCAGATCACGAATCTGCTGACCGATATCAGCGCCTCCATACACCACACAGGGACGCACATGAGAGCGGTACGCAACCTACACACAGGAAAGAAAAAAAACCTTAAATACATTCCAACCAACAGAAATCAGGAAGTTCCAATGTGTTCTGGTTGTTTATTACCTTCCTGGCCTCCTCATAGATCTGGAGAGCCAGTTCTCTTGTTGGGGCTAAAACCAGTGAAATGGGATACTGCTTACGGCGGCCATATTTCCCGTTTTCCTAAAGATAAGAATGCACCCAGTTTAGAAACAACAAATGTAGAGAGCCAGTTCTTTATCAATTGGCAAACAGGAAGTGCTACCTGTGCACTGTTCTTCATAGCCTGCAGCGCCTCTCCTGGTCCTTCAGTGTATATCTGGCTCAGGACTGGCAACAGGAAGGCTGCAGTCTTACCAGAACCTAGTTACAGCGACAAAGAGAACGTCAATCAAGCATTTACCACACACACACACGCGCAAAACACGAGCAACTAAGCGGACGTCCCACCTGTCTGTGCGCACGCCATCAGGTCTCTCTTAGTCTTGATGATGGGAATAGCGTACTTCTGGACAGGAGTGGGCCGTGTGTAGCGGCTCAGGCTTATATTACCCATAATGATCTCTCCCATATCTACATCATGGAACTGTATTACAAAAACACAAAGATGAAGCATTTATTAAAAAACAAAAACAAAAAAAAAAACAAATTTGCAACTAAACAGATCTGGATCAGGGCACTCACACTCTCAATATGCGGTGGACAGTTCTGGCCTGTGGCTTCAACAGGAATGTCATCATATTTCTCAAAGTTAATCCCAGTGTTGCTTCCAGAGAAGAGCTCACTGCAGGAAATACAAACAAGTGTCAGACAAAACTCTTTGGTTTAAAAACCACACACAACCTAAGCCATAATATTTGCATTTAGAAGTTGAACACATCAACACCGTATCGTAACTCCTTCAAATCTAATGTTAGTCTTCGAAGGATATGGAAGCAGGAACACCTTCACAGGAACCTGAGAGCAGTGTCATGTCAAAAACGGTCACTCACTGTTCCACTCGCTCGTTGGGAGGCAATGGTTTGGACCAATCTTCATCGTTTTTGGAGTCCTCCGCCCATCGGCTGTTCCCACCGCCGCCAAACCCTCCGCGCTCGTACCTGCCAAACAACACTGCTTCAGACAACTCCAGACTCACAGAGACTAACGTCACGAGTTAAAGTTCATTCTAGAGCTGCACGAAAGATACGCATGACAACCACAGCTTCTGCCTAATCCTGATTTCATTTTCATCTCGATCTATCGTGCAGCCCCAATGTAACCTACACACACTTTATTAAGTGTGAATTACTTTTACAGGCGATTTGCTCTATTTTTGAATCGCTACCATAGACATCAATGTTTATATCCAAACTATAAACTTTCAACCACGTATGTGTGATAATATGAATAACTAAGACAGAAATAATACTGTGTGGTTAAATACTGTTTGTGAAGCGGTTTCTTATCAACATAACAGCTGTGTGTGTCAGCAGCAGATATTAATGATCCAGTAAGGTTTATTTAAAGGGTTAATAGACAAGGGCGAATCATTGTCATTGAGAAACGAGATCACGTGTGTTTGAATCGAGATCGCCATCTTTTAACAATTAATCATGCAGCTCTAGTTCATTCTATAAAGTGACAAAGCACCAAAAACCCCAAGCAAGCCTCACCGGCCCCTGGATGAAGACCCGCGGTCACTGAAGAAAGATGATTTGCCCCGGTCAGAGCGGCCGCCGAAGCTGTTGTAGGCAGTGTCTTTTGGGGCATTCCACCCACCGGCATCCTTGTTGTCGTAACCAAATCCTATTAAAGAGAACGATTCACATCAAAAGGCAGCAATGCAAGTTCGGTAGTCAAACAGCAGAGCAAGCGTGCCCAGCCGTGTGGTGAAGACACCAGTCTGCGCTCTGCACTGTCTGGATGGGGCTGTAGGAGCCGCTGCTCTTACCTCTGAAGCCACCTCGTCCTCCGCGGTCGTTGCGCATGGAGCCGCGGCCACCGAAACCGTTGCCTCCATTCACGCGGTTGTCTCGGCCATCATGGCAGCCATTCACGAAGCCATTGCTGCGTCCGTTATCCCATCCTCCGGGAGAATCTTTGTGAAAGAGTGAGAGGACGGGGTTATTAAACACACGTGTGCTAGAAACCTTCAGTCAGCCTTGAGAAGGAGCTGAGCTTTCTGGGGCGGATGGACTCGCACATCCCGGCTCTAGTTAAGTAGTCTGCAACCAGTCCTCGACTTGACCGACTACGATGAAACTGCTTGGAATTTGGAGAAAATTTAAGTAAATGCAGACATGGGAGCATCTACTCCAAATATTTCCCCCCCCCTCATCTGAGTGGAGTCTTTAAACAAAAGAGATCTTTAAAGCCTGTGGACGACATTTGCAATCTTGTATTGGAAAGAAATGTGGCTTAAATAAGACGTCAGGATTTCAAGAGTGTGCTGAGAATTAATGGTGGAATCATTCATATTTGAGGATTTCCCCTCAAAGTCTCTCTTTAGCCAAAGGCTGTCATAATAGAAACTTACAGCTCCCTCCTGGTGCCTCTGAGTAACCGCTCTGTCTACCAGAGGAAAAAAGCTCCCGCTAAAAGAAAAAACGTATCGTCAGGAGGACGCTGAGCCAAACAGCCTCGTCACAAGGATAAGACTAAAGATCAAGGAGCATCTCGCCGGAAACCTAAGCTGCGGAGAGTCACGGCCAATCGGTTCAGACCAGCTCTGGTTCAATTGTAGACGCACTTTTGTTTACATGCCAGTATATTGATTACTCGTGTCACTGGACAAAAGATTTAGGGGGAAAAAAAGATCCAAAAATGCCAGTGGACAGCCCTCTGTTGTGGCTCATGATGTGAGAGGTATGAGCGCAGTGGCATGCTTTTTGGAATATTGCATTAAAAAAAAAAAAAAAAACCACACTGGATATAAACACCAAGATGCACAAATTCTAAAAATGTGCATTAAAAATGTATGCGCACATTTGAGTAGGATGAACTTTTTATCTGATAAGAAAAAACATGCATAAAGTACGATGGAAACACATTTACTGGATAGATTCCTCCATGCGCTATGAGACGTGATAACTGGACTGAGCAGTGCTCCGATCTCGTTCACAGCAGCTGAAATGTTGTTCAGCTCGTTCTGAAAGGCCTGAGCAAAGTCTGTCATTAAAGTATTTCTGTATAAATGTCTTACACCACTGTGTTCCCAAACAGCAGCATCTGCCTCCGAAAGCATTGACAGCATTCACTGTTTCATCTGCTCACTCTGAGCAGCAGGTCTTTATCATCATCATTAGATTCAGTGGCTTCTCCTAGTTTTCTTAGTGATAATCAGAGACAGTTTATCAGGAAGTGATGATTGTTCTCTTTGACTCGTCGGATGGAAACAGTGCTTTATTCATAAATGTTTTATGCGATATTCCAGTTTGGATGGAAACAGACACTGACAGACATCCTTCAGACACGCAGAGCCACAAACACAAACCACACGGTGTCTTTCAGTCAAATCACAATCTTCCACAGCACTGGAGCTGTAGAGCTAACCAGACACGTCAAGAGGAAAAGTAACATTACGTACCACTTTTGGAAGCCTCTTTGTTCCTTAAATGAGGTGGAATGTAACGCCCTGGAGAAGAACAGACTTTGTTAGAATGGAAACACAACTCTCCTTCATCCAGAGCAAAACTGAAGAGAACACAAGCCTGAAGAGACGGGAATGGTGTACTCACTTCCAGGGACTCCTTGAACATCAGCGGAGTTCAAGTCTAGGGCAGCGAGCTGAAAGAAAAGCGACAGAGTTGATGAGGAGCAGGGCAGAGTGAGATTAAGAGGCTGACCGGGGCTCGGTGTGAGAGGAACACCGGATCCACCGGAGGGCGCTCGAGCGCCTTACTTCCGACACTTTATTCCTCTCAGAAATACAACATCTAGCTGAAAAGAGCTCTAGACAACTACATCTCAGACACTGACGAACTGATTAATACTGCAACATACAAATACAATCAAATCAAGCCCTGAGCCAAAACAACGGAATAAGTGTAATTAAACGAGCTCACGTGACCTTTACAATACACGTGTCAACGCAATTATATTCACTCACATCTGTGTCCCTGCAGCACAGAAGCAGTCATCAGTAGCACAGGTATATTTGTAGCAATAGAAAACAATACATTGTATGGGTCACAATTATACATTTCTCTTTTATGCCAAAAATCATTAGGATATTAAGTAAAGATCATGTTCCATGAAGATATTTAGTAAATTTCCTACCGTAAATATATCAACACTTAATTTTTGATTAGTAATATGCATTGCTAAGAACTTCATTTGAACAACTTTAAAGATGATTTTCTCAATATTTAGATTTTTTTGCTCCCTCAGATTCCAGATTTTCAAATAGTTGTATCTCAGACAAATATTGTCCTCCTAACAAACCACACATCAATGGAGAGATTATTTGTTCAGCTTTCAGATGATGTATAATCTCAATTTAACTAAATTGCGCCTCATGACTGTTTTGTGGCCCGGGGTCGCGTTAATCCAGATTTAGAAGCGCTATTTAAAACGCTCTCGGAAGATTCGGTGTGTTTACTTCGAGATATTCGTGTGTGTTTGGGTTCATCTAAAGTACAAAAACAAAACCAGTTTGTATGAAGAGATGTAAGGAGCGCGAATACTCGATATAAGAGCAGCGCAGCGGAGAGCTGGACAGACAAAGGGCCAGGAGCAGGCCGCGCGCACCAGAGCTCAGTTCTCCAGCTCGAGCGCGACGGATTCATCGATTCGTGTCGCGCTTCTGAACGCGATCACACAGCCGCTCAGAAACGACACTTAAATCTCTAACATGACCCGAAAATCTTCCTAAAGTCTCAAAGCCGGTTGAAGAAGGCGGCCGCGTGTGACGCGCCGCAGCTCCGCCATCACCGCTCCTCGCGGCCTCCATCTTTAACACGCACCGCCGCGCCATCGCTCGCCCCGCGCCGAAACAGCCCCAAAACCCCGCTGTCGACCCCGACTTACCTGCTGATCTAGACCGTGCACATTCTCGACGGCCACATGACTCATAACTAACGGGTGTTGAGGGCTGATGTCGAACACAAACGGGGTTCTTTGTTTGCCGGTATGACGCTCTCGCGGTTCCTGTCGACGCCGGTCGGTGAGACGTATAACTCTGAACAGAGGAAAAAAAAACAGGTCCCCTCGAAGCGCAAGCGTCGCTTTAGGATGAAGAGTTTATGTTTTAAGGTTCTTCTGTGTGTCTGAGGAAGACTTCGTGTCGATGATGATCGGAACTCGAGCTGCGCGTCTTTCTCGATCTGAACGTGAAATAAGAGCGCAGCGGAAGCCGCGTCACTTTATTGGACGACGGAAGTCTCGCGAGACTTTGAGGAGCTACGCCACACTGTTTACAACACAGTGGAGATTAATCTAGTTTCTTCCAGAATGCGTGTCGTCTATCTGTCATTTAATGCTGGTGTAGTTTACCTTTTAAGAGTTCTCACAGATTACCTGGAAATACAGTCCCTTTGTTCAACAAGTGCTAATCCATACTGACCATAAAAACAATCATAACGGTCAGGTTTTTTTTTAAATTGAGATTTATGCATCATCATCAGCTGAACAAATAATCTCTCCATTGATGTATGGTTTGTTAGGAGGACAATATTTGTCTGAGATACAACTATTTGAAAATCTGGAATCTGAGGGAGCAAAAAAACAAAAATCTAAATATTGAGAAAATC
This sequence comes from Cyprinus carpio, assembly GCF_018340385.1. Taxonomy (NCBI): domain Eukaryota; kingdom Metazoa; phylum Chordata; class Actinopteri; order Cypriniformes; family Cyprinidae; genus Cyprinus; species Cyprinus carpio. The sequence continues at coordinate 171,549 of NW_024879140.1, read as the reverse complement.
ATCTTTAAAGTTGTTCAAATGAAGTTCTTAGCAATGCATATTACTAATCAAAAATTAAGTTTTGATATATTTACAGTAGGAAATTTACTAAATATCTTCATGGAAAATGATATTTACTTAATATCCTAATGATTTTTGTCATAAAAGAGAAATGTATAATTGTGACTCATACAATGTATTGTTGTCTATTGCTACAAATATCTCTGTGCTACTGATGACTGCTTCTGTGCTGCAGGGACACATATGTTCTGCATCATATTTTGAGGTACAGGTCATGTGCGTTCACTGCTGGAGGTTTATTTCATGTGTTTGCAGTGAATCTGAGGATCATCACAGCTTTCCTCGGTGTGCTCAGACCTGGACAGAAACACACCAGCTGAAGTCTCTTCACGAAACACCCTTCGAAACTTGATGCTGTTATTTTGCTGCTTCATGATTGAAATGTCGAGAACATACACAGTGCTTCACTGCACATTAAACCATGAACAATAACTCAGGTGTTTGGAGCAGATGTGTATCAGACAGACACAGAATTCAAATACCATTTATTTTTTACCTTCAAAGTATAATTTTACAGTGTGCTGGGTTTGTACAGTGCTCGAAGGCCGATCGAGGAATATTATCCATGCACTTTCACAAAAAGAGTTTTAGAATTCAAAATTAAACCTGAAAAATCAAAAATAAAGCAGAAGGCAAATGTCATTCTGATGAGACGTTGGTGCAGAAGAACAAACAAAACGATGCTTGTGTGATGCTCTCTGTCACAGAGGAGGAAGCACTCTTAACAGATGGACTGTGCTGCTAGTTAAGATGGTTTAACCCGCTCACAACCCGGTTCAGGACCGGTCTTTGTTAGGATGGGTTTTGGCAGATGTTCAGGACAACCTTCAACAAATCCACGCGTGGTCTATCGAATCAGATCTCTCAGGACACACTGAGTCTGTGTGACTCGGGTCAGGGCTGTGTTTAGCAGAAGCGTCGTGAGCCTAAGTTGATCGTAGCTCTATTGGTGACAACGATTCTGTGATCAATTTAGGCTTACGATGCTTTTGGGAAACACAGCCCGAGTGTTTCTGTGTGCATCGAGTGTTTACAAAATGTACCTTCTTATAGAAACCATCGGAAAGCTAATAAAAGGTCAAGCTTGCATTTAAATGTTTAATTTATCGTTTCTAGTGGTGCAGCGCTTCTGTTATTACACGTCTGTGGAAAAAAAGAAAGACTTCAAGTGAAAGCTTCACATGGCTACAGCAGCTGCAGAATCCATCCTCACGCCATCAACAACGGTCGGCAAAAACAGAACTCTGTACATTAAATATCCTCTTAAAAATAACAACACAAGGACAAGGCCTTTTCATTCAAATGCTCAAACTCTTTCTTCTCAAATTCAACAAAATAACCTCTATTAAAGAAAACCGCACAATAGAATATGGTGGGCTCTGACTTCCCTCGCCGGGATTTTGGTATTCAGACAAAAGAGCCACACTTTATAAATCCAGTAGAGCTGATGAATGCATCCTGATGACCTCCCGCAGATCTCCCCGGATACAGAGCAGTGCGGCCGAGGCTGCATTTTCATTGGACAGGGACAGAGCAAGTGGGAGGAGCCAAGAGGCAGACTCAGAACTAGGGCAACTAAAATTCCATTCAAAGGTGGCAAAACGAGACGAGTTAGTACACTTTCCAGCCCGCTGACTACACAAATGAAACATGGACTCGAGAGCCAGAGAGAATGTGGAGTAAATGTGCCATCTGTCACACCAAGATTAAAGAGGTTAAAGCGGATGGATGACAGAGTGAGCCAGCAGCAGCGGTGTTCAAGACCCTAACAGAAGAACAGAACAAATCAAAGATCTCAATGATGTCTAAATCAGTAGAGCGACACCGAGTTGATCCAGAAACCCCACGGAGAGTCACGAGGACGCAGCGTTTGTCCGCAACGGTTCACACTGAAGCAGCAAACACACCACAAAGCCTCGGGTCTCCCTTCATTCGGCTGCTGTGGTGTGTTCAGATGATGATGATGGAGCTGGAGGGGGTCCAAAGGTCTGGATGTTTGCACACTACCATCACACTCCTGCACGCTCCGCTACAGCGATGTTCTCACGGAGAGTAGCACGTCTGCGCACCCGCATCGCTCCAGGGTCATCATCACAGACAGATGGAGTGTGGAGAGGGCCGTCGGCGCTCCGCTCCGGGGCTCTGAGGCCTGGTCTCGCTCCTGGAGACGAGCGGGATGCGGTCTCGAGGCAAGGTGTGGGCGACTGCTACTCTTTAGTCTGGACGGGAGGGACCTCGTCGACTCCTTCCCAGCTTTCTTGAGGCCTCTGTGGGTTATTCATGTGCTGGGCGGCCGGGCCGGTGTAGGGCTGGTTATTCACCTGCAGAGAGAGAGAACACAAGTCACCTTTATTTTTTATTTATTTAGAACACACTGTAAACACTACAGGACGACCCATAACAGACTTTACTGACGCCGACAGCGAGGCTGGACCACACTACTGAGACCGATTTATCAACCGATAGTTTTAAACATGGATACCGAATGAAAACTAAAATAATGCTTTACTATATAAAAAAACAGTACTGAACCCGAATTTGTAAATGAAATAATTAAAATGATCATTAAAACATAAAAATGTATTAGTACTAGTGAATGTTGAATTAACACACTCTAACGAGGAACTATACTTCTACAGAGAAAGTGTTCATTAATCTTCATTGTATTGTAAAGTGTTATTATTTCCTGGCACCAGTCATGATTAAAGATGACCATCTCTAAATATCTACACAAACACCACAGCAGTGAAATTACATACATACTGATATTGTATGTATACTCTCACACTTTTATTTTGTTGTAAACACACACACACACACACACACACACACACAAACACAAAAGAGCCACGGAAACAAATGTTTCTCAGAAAAATGTACAATACACAATTTAGAGAAAGTGTGATCTATATGAAGCATACAGACTTTATTAGAGCCACGGAAACAAATGTTTCTCAGAAAAATGTACAATACACAATTTTACAGTCTGGGTGAAGTTATTGTGTACATTAACAGCAATTTGGGACAAATATAATGTAATTAAATGAAAAGATATGTGAATGGTGCTCTGTGGCTGCGTTTAAATCTGTGTCTGAATTCTCCTGAAATCGTCTGAAACGTGTCAAAACAAAGAGCAGGAGATGTCAGTGATTTCTGTCTCTAGAGGCCGCTCTCGCTCCGTATAATGACAGCAGACCCTTCTCAGCCGCTCCGGCAACAGACACAACCAGAGAACTACAGTTCCAACAATCAACTATCGATCGGCACCACCGATCCATGGGTGGCGCTCTAGTAAAGACTCGTGGGTCGCTCACCTGCCAGAGCAGCTCGCTGAGGGCCGTGGAGGAGAACTGAGGGTTCTCCCAGCAGCAGAAGCGCAGCAGCTTCACCGTCTCCTCAGAACTGCTGCAGTCCTCGATGATCTTCTTCACGTAGCTGGTGCGCACAAACAGGACTTCGGTCACCGGCTGCTGCAGGGCATGATGGGAGCCGTGAGGCTGGGGTCAGCGTATGGGTTGGGCAGAGGTGGGCTACCTGAGAGAGAAGAGTGAGACCCTCAGAGCCTTCGTTTGATGCAGGGCTGCCCCGTCACAGGCTTAGTCTCTAATTAGATTCATTTACTGCCTCAGATGCGGCTGTTTTAATGATGGACAAAAAAAAAAAAACGCATTTGGTCATCAAAAACTTTAACAGAGTGATTTTCAGAAAATGAAGTGCAAAGTGTCTGATCATATATAAAGCCAAAATACCAACTCTGATGACGCAATGTTTAATTATTGGGGAAAAACTTCCCCTTTCTACCTTTATTTTAATGCTAAGCGGTGTGCCGTGGGATTTTTTTTACATATCAAAACATCAGAATAAGGCTGGGAAACACTGATCTAAAACATGTGAGTGGTAGCTGCTCGCTGTAACGTAAACATAGAGAAATGTGTGCTGTTCAATAGCGGCGCGCTCTTACAATGCTCCATAATTTTTGCTCATACAGATCAGAGTAATACCTCTTTCGAATCTGTGAAAGGTCTACTTTTATTTGTGTGCACTCACAATATCAACACGATGTTGTGGTTCTGTAAAATAATGAAAGCAAAACGGGTGCATTTTCTGCCGTCTCGGTCTCTGTGAACATGAGTGCGTCATAAAACAACAAAACAGGAACCAAAACTCTGTGCTTGCCTCACAGACATAAAAATGCGACTGCTTCAAATGAAGAACTATTACTCGATCAGAAAACTCTTTATTGCAGGGCAGCACTAGTAGAAGGACGGGAGCAGAGTGAACACTCACCGTTAATGGAGGACTGCATGCGTGCTGACACATCACAGCAGCGCACCAGCTGCGAGACCACCGCGTAGAGTTTGCCGAGCTCGGCGTACTGATACTTGATGGGAGGCCCGGGACCCTCGTCCAGCGCCACCAGCATGAACGTGGCAGGAACGCTCAGCTTCAGCAGCTGCATCTTTTCTGAAGAGATTGTATACTAACAAGCTGTATACTAATCATCGCTATTTCTTCAGCTTCTGGTAAAAGATGATCTTGACCTAGAAAGACCAGAGAAGAGGAGCGTAAGTTCACTTCCAGAATAAACATTTCCTGATCATTTACTCTTCCCCGTGTCATCCAAGATGTTCGTGTCTTTCTTTCTTCAGTCGCAAAGAAATTCAGTTTTTTGAGGAAAGCATTCCAGGATTTTTCTCCATACAGTGATTTAAACGTCTAAATGCAGTTTCAGTGCAGCTTCAAAGAGCTCTACACGACCCCCGCCGAGGAACAAGGGTCTTTTCTAGTGAAAACATCGGTCATTCTCTGAAATAAATTAATATTTATACACTTTTTAGCCACAAATGCTTGGCTAGTGTTAGCGCTGCGAAGCGTGTCTTTATTAGCTGATGTTGGAAAGCTCACACGCGGTTAGTTCTTCACCTTTGTACTTCAGTCTCATTTTCTCCAACTTTAAAATCATCAGACATCGTTGTTTTATTGTTGTTCATCGTTGTGCTTCTGCCGTGACTTTTCCAACATCAGCTAAAAAAGCCTAGCATTTTATGGGTAAAAAGTGTATAAATATTAATTTATTTTTAGAAATGACTGATGTTTTCACTAGATAAGACCCTTATTCCTCGGCGGGGGTCGTGTGGAGCTCTTTGAAGCGTATCTGAAACTGCATTTAGACGTTTAAATCACTGTATGGAGAAAAATCCTGGAATGTTTTCATCAAAAAACTGAATTTCTTTGTGATTGAAGACAGACAGACATGAACATCTTGGATGACACGGGGGTGAGTAAATGATCAGGAGATGTTTATTCTGGAAGTGAACTTATCCTTTAACACAAAACACCACTCACCTGGAGGAGGGTTCAGGTAGACGCTGTTGCAGGTCAGCAGTTTCTTCACGAACTGGAAGTACTCGAGGCTGTACTGCATGCGGCTGTGCATGAACTGCACGTTCTGTTTGCGAACGCTGGCCTCGATGGTCAAGGGCATCTTAGGCTGGTTCGTCCGGGGCGCGAGCGTCAGCTCGGAGATGTACTTCAGCAGCTCTCCGTCGCCCCCTGCTGCGTCCATGCGCTCGTAGAACAGGATGTAGGCGTTCCACCAGCGCTTCTGCCACCGGTACGACATGCGCTTCATCATGTACTCTCCACCGAAGCACTGGTTCTTCATCTCCTCGTCATCCTCCATCTTACACTCCGTCACATCACCGTCGTCAAACTTGTACCAGCGGTCCTTCTGTCCGTCGCTGCTGTTCCCGTGCCGCTGCATGACATACGAGTAATAATGTCCGCCGCTGGCCTGCCCCGAGTGCACCAGCACACCCACGAGCCGGTAGCGCGAGCTGTCGTTCGGATCCGACTCCTCCGGCGAGCTCTCAGCGATGACCTGGCTCTCCGGCAGAACCTCGGCACCCTCCAGCTTCGTGTAGGGCTCCATGTCCAGCTCACGAGGGAACTCGAAGTAATCGTTGAACTTGATGGCGCACTTGCGCTCCCAGTCGTAATCGAAGCGCTTCAGCTGGATGGCCAGCACCGGCGGGAGCTTCCTGATGAGGAGACGCTTCACTGTGTCCACCTGAACACAAGCAGAGCTCACCGATCTGCACAGCTCCAATCAGACACGATTCAGGAAACACGTCTCACCTTTTTGTTGCACTTCTCACAGTGGTAGGCATTGGCTCCTTCCAGAAGATCCCCTTTGACGTACTGTTCTAAAGAGTCCAGGAGGTTTTGGTGGTTCCTGATGTCAACATTCAGTGTTGTGAAGGACTCCTCACACTCATACCTCATAACACACACACACACACACACACACACACACACACACACACACACACACACACACACACAGTTAGGGGTGATCTGTGGAGGAAAAAAAACAGCACTCTTCGTGTGATATTAATAACTATATGAAATATGAATATATATTTTTTCTGCCCTCATATCTTGAATATTGTGATCATTCTAAATGAATATAAATAAACATAAACATACAGAAAGAACACAAACAAAACCTGAAACTGGTCATGTATGTGTGCACTCTGTAGGCGTTTTTTTTTTTTTTTTTTGCGATAAACTCAAGATCATATCACACATCGTTAAAACAACAATTACAATTTTAATCGCATACAATAAACATCGCTCACCCCTAGATTATCTATAAACTTTCGGATACTTCAAACACTCTCAGATACTGAAAGTATGTTTTGTTAATCACTTGTAATTGTCTTTTTTCTCCTTTATTACTTTATATTGGCTTGTATGTTTTGAAGCTATATTAAGTTGGTTAAATGCTCAACGGTTGTTCTGATTTATTGTTAATTTGTAATTATTTTAAAAAGTAGACTGCTTGTATAATTTAATACAAATACACAAATAAATTTGATACAAAATGAATTTGAATATGTGGCCATGTGCTGTAATATTGAAAACTGAGGATGTGATGCATCATGATGTTGAATCGTTGACAGGATAATCATAATCGAATTGAATCGTGACACCAGCGATGATTACTCGATTAAAATACACTTAAACATCCTCCTCCTCTCACCTGTGAGGACAACCCTGACAGATCTTCTGGTCTGCAAACGAGCCGCCCAGGATCCTGCTGAGCATGCTGGGATGTCCGAGGGCTTTCAGTGCTTCGTCCAGACTGTCCACCAGGGAATTGAAGAACTCCAGCGCGTCGTGCTGCTCTCTCAGACTGACCGGTTCTCCCTATAACCTGCGGGAACGGTTCACACGCAGTCTTACTTCACATGGAGCAAAGGAGCACTGTGTCACTTCTGAGCCACAAACATCAGCAGACAGAACGACGAAATAAATCCATGTTTCCCCAACATTCCCAAACGAACTGAAGTGCCTCAGACTCAAGCTGAAACAACCAGGGCTGTCACCAACGATTATTTTGTCAATCAAGTAATCAGATAGTTAATTTTTCTGTGGTAATAAAAATACACCTATGTCAACAATATCATTTAAAATGACTTAAAATACATGTATAATAGCAATAAAGCAATAAACATTAGTTCAAATAAACTATCAAAAGCAAGTGATCATATTGTTTTATTGAACAAAACTGTTAAAATACATAATGGATTAACAACGATAGAGCTCATGTACATTACGCAATATTTTACACTTTCCTGCGCAATCTAATCCTTGTTTAATATTGACTAAACATTTAATTCAAATGTCCTCTTAATATTCTCGTCTGTGGAATGTGCCACTTCCGATATTTTACCGGTTACTCAGCACAAGAAAAACGCAATCGAGGATTGTTTTTTAAAACAACACTTACAGCGGTCTCTGGATATAAGGAAACAGGGAGAGATTTTAACTTCCTCACAAATATCCCACAAAGAAAAGCACATGCATTCACGGCTGACTGTACCTGAACTGTTTCCAGAAGCCTCTGGGCACGTAGTACTGCAGACGGGACGCGGCGAGGTGACCGAAGATGACCTGCAGACGCCGCAGCACTCCGATGTTGTACTCCTTACGGTCCTCGGCCTTATTGAGAGAGGGCTCGTCATCAAACTGAGGATGATAACTGAACACATCATCCCTGGGCTCCACATTACTCTGCAGCACAATGACGTTCATTCAGACGCGTTCATCTCTGACGGTTGGGTATCGTTTGAGTTTGATCATAATTTTGATACCGTTTCTGCTTAGCGATTCCAATATGGTTAAAAAAGTCAAACATTTAGATATCAAACATTTATTCTGTCTCTTTAAAAAAATAATAATAATAATTGCTGCTGAATACCATGAACAGAAATCAGCCGGGTACATAAAAACTGGACTCTGTTAAGAGCTGTTTGTGTGCAAAAATAAAGCCGCACAATTCTGGATAAATTAAGACTTTTTTTTAATTGGTTGTAGTTCTCTACATATTAGTTAAACATCTGATGGAATTTCTGAATGGAATGATTCAGTGTTTTTGAATGAATGATATGGTATAGACTCACTTGTTTCATTACTGGATGATTCAGTGGAATTTCTGAATGGAATGATTCAGTGTTTTTGAATGAATGATATGGTATCCGATTCTGGAATTGGAACTGATTTTTGATTCCCAACCCTTATCCGATTCTGGAATTGGAACTGATTTTTGATTCCCAACCCTATCTAAGGGGTTTCGGTATGGCTGAGCGACACGTGTGTGTGTGTGTGTGTGTGTGTGTTTTTGACCTCGTTGTCTCCGGACATGTCGTCGTCGATGTCGCTGCCGGTGCCTTCGATGGCCAGGATGCCGTTGCGGATGGGCGGGATCATGTAGAGCTGCTGGATCACGGAGTTCATGTAGCACGTGGCCCCTGCGTTCTTCAGACCCACGAAGCCTTTGGTCGGCCGCGGCCCCACCGGAGGCAGATACTCCCACTCTGTAAGCGCCTCGCAACCTGAGACCAGACGCAGGAGTTTAAAACACATTACGAGCCTCTCGTTCATGAAACAGGAGCACAGCAATGCATTTCTGGAAAAGAGGCATTCGATTCAATTTATAAAGGATTTACAGAGTGTTTTTCAGATGTTTTGTTGATAAGGCTCCTTGATACACTAAAAGCAAACAATTTAAAACCATCTGGTTCCATTAGGATCAAACCACAGGTCTGTGTTTACGTCAGCCGTATGTTTATGTGAAATGCAGTAAGTCAGTACCTAGATAGTACATGTCTGTGAGCGTGTCCACGATCTGTTTGAGGTTCCGCACGCAGCCGACAGAGAGCGCCACCAGCAGCTCGAAGCCGGCGTTCACAGACGCAGGACTGCTGCACACCGGTGTGGCCTGCTCCGCCGGGAACTCACCGCTCTTCACGAACTGCAGATACACGTTAGACGCCGGGAAGATGAAGTCATCTATCAGCTCCTGTGAGAGACAGATACACATGAAGTGCACTTCACTTTCACAACATATAAACATAAATCAGAGCACAGGCCGGTCACCTTTATCAGATTAGCGCCTCCTTTCTCACAGCCGATGTAGAACTTTTTCTCCGGGGTCTGAAAGGCCAGCAGCTCTTTGGTGACCCCCAGGTGACCCTCTAGAATGGTCTCTTCCACACCCGTCTCTCCGGTCCTCTTCACCTCATCCTGAACGTCCATGAAACCAGAGGAAAGAGAATTAAAGCGATGGCTCCGTGCTGTTCCTGGTGCGTGGAGCGGAGGCGCGGTGGACTCACCCGGATCCTCTTGAGCCAGTCGATCTCGTTGTTGAGCAGCACCTCGGCGTTGGGGAGGTTTATGTTGCTGTTGAAGGCGTAGTTGAGTAAGTGGCGTAAGAGCTTGAAGTAATCGCCAGCGTGCTTCGCTCTTTCCTTCGCCGTACTCTGAAAGAGAAGTGAACAGTTATCCAGACAATCACAAGTGATTAACAAAAAGTACTCTCAGTGTCTGAGAGAGTTCTAAGAACCCGAAAGTTTCCAGACAATCGTAGTTATGGGTTTTCTTTCTCCCTCAGCATTATTGCTGTTTGATTATTACTGATGAGATCACAGACAGAGATTCACACTAATGCACAGATCTAGCTCCACATATCAGAGGATCTGTCCTGTTCTGAAAACATTACTCACTGTGTTTACATCAGTCTCGTATCATTAAAGTACTAATGATAGGATCGAGCTTCAGGACAAACGAACACAAAGCGCAGGAGAAAGTCTGTCAGTTCCTGAGTTTTTGAATCTAATGTATACTGTGTTCCCAAAGGCAGAAAGGAAGCATGTCTAAAGTCAAACACTAAAACAACGGTGAGTGGAAGCTAACACTGTGTTTAATAATTACACTCCATTACTGCATCGTGATGCATCATAGACACGCACACAGGTGCATGATGGGTAGAGATGTTGCATGTAAACTCCGGGTCAGACCTGCGAGCAGCTGTAGTCCAGGATCTTGATGTGGGCGCTCAAAGCCTGGTCCATGATGTCGACGGGGACGTCGTCGCTGTGTGCCAGGTTCCACAGCAGGTTGAGCACTTTGTGAGCCATCACTCCGTCCTTATCGTCCTCCGCCAGCCTGCGGATCAACTCCAGAAGCTTCTCCCGCTGCTTCTTACCAGCGTTCGTCCAACTGGCCTGCATCAGAACACACAGACTGACCCCAGCGTGCTCTCTCAGCACCGTCCTGCGTTACACGACGAGTGTGAGGCTCACCTCGAAGCAGGCGAACAGATGATCGAGTTGCTCCGGGGAAAAATCCCACGCTAGCTTGGCCAACAGATCGTGGACGTTCTTGACGATGGCTTCGTGTTTACCAGCCTGAGAGAAGACGACACAGCAGTGTCCCGACCTAGTCTACAACACACTTCAGATCAGATCCTAATGTACGTTTTTCTGGACACTTAATATTTGGAAATATAATCGACTTGATATCAAAGACAGCACTGTAAGAGAACTGAGCTGGTGATGACATCAGGGTTTTCTCCAGAGCTGCTTTATAGATTAATTAAACTCATTCTATAATAGATTAAAAAAACACAGTTATTAATCTGAACTGAATCAACAATAAACTGACTTTAACTAAAACTGGACTGTTTTCTATTGTCCTGTTTTTAGAGCTGCTGACACCAGGACACGTTTCCGTCAGGAAAAATGTTTTGTCACCAGGAAATGTTTTCCCAGCAGTTTAGCCAGCTAGCACCTGCTTTAGCATCTGTGTGAGGGAGTACTGTACAGCTCTTTATTATTAACAATAAAAACAATACAATATCAGAAAACAGACGTAGACTGTGGAGGAGACGGTTTGTGAAGCTCTCTGAGAGAAAACTCATGTAGAGAAACACTGAACGGCTGTGGGATCACGGGCTGGTTAACTAGTATAACCGTAACTAGTTAGGTTATGAACCTGAGCCGCCCAGATGCTGTCCAGGTCCTGCAGGGTCAGAGCTTTCTCCTTAATGACGAAGCGCAGGATCTTCTCCAGCTTCTCCACGTACTGCGGCTGGTGAAGACTGTCTCTCAGAACGATGGACAGAATGCTGTTCTGCTGAATCCATTCCTGAACACAAACAACATCATGAGCACTTCCTGTAGCGCCACATGAGTGCAGGAAGTGTCTAACACTCACACATGCACTTAAACCTAAGCTCTTGAGTAAATATTCCCAAAATTATTCAATGCTTTTTCACTCAAAAACTGAGGTTTAAGCTCAGATCAGTGAGGAAAAATAATAATTTGACAAAAAGATTAAATCCTATATTGAGTTGAAATTGAAAAAAATTGAAAAAAACTGCATGTAATTTATGACCAGAAATGATAATGTAGCATAATGAGAGATTGACCAGCCTTTTAAAAAAAAACTGCATGTAATTTATGACCAGAAATAGCAGATTAGGTGGATTTTCAGCACAAAACAGTTTAAATCTACAGGTGCACACGACACAGTTGAGCTGCGTTTCTCTTTCTCTGTGAGCTGCACATCAGGGACTTCATGTCATATTTACTGTGAGAGTAATATTTGTGTTCTTACAGCCATTCGCTCGGCGGTCAGCCACTCCTCTTCCTCTGGGTGTCCGTGCCGGTGTGTGTAATACGACACGCTCGAGATCACCTTGTTGACTTCATTCAGTGCATTCATTTTCCCATTAAATGAAGAAATCTGCAACAAGCTGTAAAACAGACGAGAGCAGATCAGACTAGACACGACGTCAGATCAACAGCACAAGCTTATAAACCAGAAACGAACGCTTACCGAAGGATCATTTTTAACCTGAAGATTTCCAGGTTCTTGACGGTTTCCTCCTGACCAGGAACTCTAGACGCCAGGTTCTTCAAGGACTTTATGATCATGGACAGAGCATCGTTCTTGGCCTCCTTCTTCAGCTCCTCGTCTGTGAGGTTCTCCAGAAACTGTGGGACCATCTCGATTATAGGTCAGAAAAACTTCCTCACCGTGTGCAAAGTCAAGAACTCGTAGCACTGGCCGAAAGGTCTGGAAAATAATAGAGAAAGGATGAGACTCAGGAGACGGCAGAAGCGAGGGAGCTGTCAGGTGTTTATTTAAGGACTGCAGATGGACGTACCTGATGAGAGCTGCGATGATCTGCACGTTGAGAGCCTGGCCGCTCGTGAAGCGATCGTGCAGAATCTGGAACCCGTTCAACGTCCCGAACTTATTGATGAGGTGCACCAGCCAACCCTGAACCAGAGACACAGATGACGATCTGATTGAGATTTCAATTTCATTTTGATTTATGGTGCAGCCCTATCCCATCCACATTCGATTCATCACCCGTGACATCGGACCTTTTTTACTGAGATCTACAGCAGCCTCCAGCAGAACCTCCAGCTCTCCTTTGGGCAGGACCGGAACCACCCAGCGCGGCCTGGACCACAGGAAACCACATTAAACCACATGAACCCCACACAGACAGAAACCCCGCACAGTCTGAGGTCGGCGCCGCTGCTGACCGGTTGATCATTTCGTCCAGCTTGGCCAGGTCTGTGTGGGGGAAGGCAGGCTCCTCCTCTTCCTGTGTGGGCGGGGCTTCTCCCTGCCCCGCTTCCTCTGGCGGACCGATGGGAGACGTCTCATTGGAGGAGTTCGGTGAGGGCGTCTAAACATAACAGCACAACGTCAGGCGGAAGAGGAACAACAGGAAGCTGTTCTTTATGCAGTAACTGATGCTTTGGTTCATACAGAACACTGAGCAGCGGGTCTAGAATATAATAAAACAAACAGAGCTTGACCAAGGCTATGTTTACACTAGAGCTTTTTGTTTTAAAATGCATAACTGCACAGTGCTTTTTTCAGAGACTTGTGAAAACGCTGAAGACCCGGTTTTAGTTTGAAAACTCCGGGGTTGCGTTTCAGTGTAAATGGACCAAAACAGAGACTTTTGAAAACGATGACATCTTGTTATAAACATATATTATTATATATTATAAAAAAAAACCAAGATTGCTACAACAACACAGACAATTAATGTATTGTCGCAATCGTATGTTTATTGTCTTTAAGTTTCCTCAGTTAAAATGTATCTATCTGTGTTTTATTCAGTGATAACTGGATATCTCTGTCCATATTAGGGATTTCCTGGAGCGAGGTCAGTAGTATAACTTCTGCGATGCATGCGTGTAGTTTCTGCGGCTTCCAGTATGAATTAAACACTCATTACATGACGTGTGTACTCAGTAATGCTCACAACACCCATAATGGGTAAAAATAGGAAAGATAATTCTTTTCTCTAAAGAATGCATAAGATACAAGTGGATGCATAAGATTATCGTCATTGATATCGTTATCACAATACATACCAGAAATGATTGTGATATATTTTAAAACCCATCTCTACTGAATTCTATTGCAATTGTTACTATTATTGCACTTATATACAAAACTTTGTACTGTATGCTTGTTACAGAGTGTGTGTGATGTGCACCTGGTTCTGGGTCTGGTTCTGGCTCTCGTTGCCCCCCACGGGCGAGCCGCGGGTGGTGGCCGTCATGCTCGATGTGGGGCAGATCTTTGCAATCTTGTCTGTTTATGTGGCGGGAGCCGGGTGAGAATGTACTGCCCACACATCAGCAGCGGGGCGTTTCCAGCGGCTGAGGGAGTGAGATCGAAGCACCTGGAGCTCAGGCCGGGCCGCAGAGACCATCGCATCACCTGCAAGACACACAGATGGAGAAGAGACACGGTTTGAGTTTAACCGGCTGTGCAGATCAGATGTCGCCGCTAACTTTAACCGGAGACCAGCTGCTGTCGTCCGTCCAAACACACACGAGCGGTCAGGACGCGTGCGTGTCTGTCCTGCTGCTCGATCGCCGCTCAGATCTATTTAAAGGGAATTATGCCGTGATTTACTCAGCCTCAAGCCATCCTAGGTGTGTATGACTTTCTTCTTTCAGATTAATCCATTTGTAGTTAAATATAAAAACATCCTGGCTCTTCCAAGCTATATAATGGCAGTGGATGGGTGTTATCTTTCAGTAGTCTAATAAAGCTCTGGGGAGTGAATAAAGGCCTCCTGCAGCGAATCCATGAGCTTGTGTAAGAAAAATATATACATAAATTGTAAACAGTAATCTGAAGCTTCCGCTAACTGTCGTACGTTCACAACAGAACACCATTCCAGCGGAGGACGTCTGCGTAGCGTAAGCTCCGGTGTTAATATTCTAGTCTCGAGAACCATCGTTTGTTTACAGGAGCAAAGGAAGCAAAGTTTCCTTACTTTAGCAAAGAAAAATAACACCCATCCACTGCCATTAGCCAGGAGATTTTTAAATATAACTACAAATGGATTTGAAAGAAGTCAGTTATTAACACCGAGGATGGCTTGAGGTCGAGTATTAAATCATAGGGTAATTTTCAGTTTTGGTTGAACTGTCCCTTTAAGCACTGTGTGTTAGTCCAGTGTGTGTGTGTGTGTGTGTGTGTGTGTGTGTGTGTGTGTGTGTGTGTGTGTGTGTGTGTGTGTGTGTGTGTGTTGCTGCACTTATAAGAATCAAATGTCATCACTAACACAGAATCATTAAAAGGGTGTTTGAGGCTCTAAGTGCTCCAGATGATGTTTGAGTCGAGTGATGGTTCATTAGGGGTCTCATGAATACAGAACTACACTGGAATCACAGTAAACCAGCAGGAAGTGAGCAGACGCACAACTTCCTGTCATACAGGTGACCTCTGCTTTCTTTCGGCATCAGATGAGAAACCCAAAAACAACAGTCATACCATTTATCATAGGAATAACGGATATGAATCAAAACAATCAAACAGTAAATAAAGCTGCAGTTATGGGTTATGATGTTAGAAACACGGCTGACAGATTCGAGATCTGCGATCCAAACACACTGCTGTCAGACACAGAACTGTGCAAGGCTTCATGAAACTCAAACACTGAAGACTCTGTTTCTGTGTGTGTGTGTGTGTGTGAGAGAGAGTGTGTGTGTGTGTGTGTGTGTGAGAGAGAGTGTGTGTGTGTTCGCCACCCAACAGACACTGCTGCACAATCACAACACACACACCTGCAGTCAGAACCGATCCGAACACCTTCACACGCGGTCAGTAGCGCTACATACAGTCCAGCGCTTCGAAGACATCAGCTGTTTCCTCGCATCCCTGCGCGCGCGCGCGCGCACACACACACGCTCTCCTCTCAGTGACAGTGGCGCTAAACGACCTGCATTATTAGCAGTTTAATGTAAAGAATCGCTTTTATGGCCCAGAGGCCGGTTTCTGAGGTTAGCATCGCGCTCATATTCCCGCACAGACACCGACCACACACACACCCGCGGACGCGCTCAAACACCCGCGGGAAAGAGCGTTTCACACCGATTAGAGTTTGAATCTGTGTGTGTGTGTGTGATTGAGGCCTGTTAGCCTCGGTGCTAACGTGCTAGCTAACCGACCCAGCACCTAAACCAAACCAACACCATGAATCCTGTCACACCCGTTAAACCCGAGCACCGTCAGGCAGCTTTACCGCGAGCGGGAGCCGAGCGCAGACCGTGTTTCACCGGCGGAGTGTGTGTACACCGGCTTCTGAGGGGCGGATAAACACGTCAGAGGCGCGTCTGCGGACATTCGCGCGGGTTTCAGTCGGTGTCACGCGAAGAGAACCGCGTGTCTTCGCCAGCATCACTCACCGGACACCGGGCGTCTGTCCGCGGAGCTCTCTCTCGGTCCCGTCTGCTTGTCTCGGGTGTTTTTCCTGCGTCACTGGCGCCCCCCAACGACACCCGTCCGGCCTCGGTCCATACTAACCCCCCCCAGCAGCGACTGACCGGTTACCGGAGGGATGGTTTAATAATCAGTGTTTTCTTCTATAATGACTCGCTGTCCCGCTTGGAGCGGCCTGTTTGATGTGCAAATGTCTGCGTCTCAAAACCTAGTGTGCTGCCTTCCTAGACAGCACTACTGAGCCATCACACACACACACACACACACACACACACTCTCTCTCTCTCTCTCTCTCTCTCTCTCACACACACACACACACACACACCACTCTCTCTCTCGCTCTCACACACACACACGGGTTCTGTATGGATATTTAGCAGAGGTCTGATCAGACAGTGAATGTGTGTGTAAGACTGAGATCTGTGTGTGTGTGTGTGTGTGTGTGTTATTGTTGTTCCAGCAGGAGGCGGCAGCGAGCAAGACTCGGAAAACAATGACGTCACCGCCAATATATCGATTATTAGAGCACGTGTTTATGTGAGCCTCAGCTTTGGATTTCTATTGAATTATTTCTTTTTTTTAGCTTGACACACAATCAAATGACGTAGCTGAATGTGTCCCCAGTAACACCCGCGGGTCTCTGTCTCTGTTAGTAAACACTCAGAAGAAACTATTCAGTGAAGTATTTACTTTACTCAAGTTTAAAAAGTATCTGTACTTTATCAGTGTTTATCTTTGGAAAACTTTTACTTCACTATATTCCAGAGCATAATCTCGTACTTTATACTGCACTACTTGTTTTTTGGTTACCTTTAATACTGTATGTACTTCAAAATGTAGTACTTTCTGGTACTCGAGTAAATCTTTGAATTAGTTTTAATCGAGTAAAAAGGTATTACATTTCTGATTTAATTATTAAATGATATTTAATATGAAACAGTGCAGTAAAAAGTACAATATTATGCTTGGAATGTTGTGAAGTAGAAGTTTTCTAAAGAAAAACTTTTGAAAAATGTACTTTTAAAGCAGAGTAAAACAACATGCAGGATCTGATTTCAAAAGCAATTTACTTTTTCAACACATGAAAGGAAATAGATTAAAAAAAAACGAACAAACAAACAGAAGAGCAGTTTCATCATTTGCAGAGGATTTACACAGGGCCATATGAAATGAAGAGTTCACAGTCTGTTCAGTGGTTTATGCACACACTACTTCATTTCAACCGCAAATGTACACACCATTGAAACATTTACACACAATTACATCCTCTCGGTTTTCTCGGAGTAAAACAATAATACTCTTAAGACAGCACATGTTCTGAAATGATCGATCTAGGAATGGATACTTTCCTCCTCGTTCCGCACGAGAAATCAAACCCAGGACAATTTACAAACACGTCACTACACGAGGCATGAGGGAAGCGTCCGCTCGGAGGTGATCTCGACACACACATCTAGAAGAGGAGGAGCAGCCCGAGGAAGAGCGCTGGGCTCTGCTGCCCTTTGTGCAAACCTACATCTGTAAACAGGGGTGGATGCAACGTCCGTCCGTGCAATCAGTGCTCGTGTGTGAGAGAGAGAGAGGGTCAGCTGTGCTTATATACTGCAGGCCAGTGGGCGGAGTCACGTAGCCACGCCCACGGGGTGGGGGCTAATGGGGTGTTGGCTCCTCCCCCACCGCTGACTGTGCTCATCATTGCTCTGAGACGCCGTCTCGTACGTTTAAAAAGAAAACCG
Organism: Cyprinus carpio; assembly: GCF_018340385.1. Lineage (NCBI taxonomy): Eukaryota > Metazoa > Chordata > Actinopteri > Cypriniformes > Cyprinidae > Cyprinus > Cyprinus carpio. The sequence goes on along the minus strand of NW_024879140.1, from coordinate 153,637 downwards.
TATAAAATGTCATCAACCCCTTTGTTAATAGTACAGGACCATATCTATGACTTATATATTCATATTTATAGATATTTATATATGTATAGATATATACAACGCTACACACTGGATGTAGAGTCCGTCAGTGTGTGTGTGTGTGTGTGTGTGTGGCTAGTAGACCCAGGACACCGGCACCCACTGCGCAGTGCTGGACACCAGGTCGATGGCCTCCTCCAGCAGGCGGATGGTGTCGTCGATCTCGTTATTGATGATCGTCTGGTCGAAGTAATGCGCGTATGAGTGCTGCAGCGCCTCCGACTCCTTCTGCAGCCGCTGGAGAGACTCGTCCTGATGAGAACAGACACACAACATCAGCGAGAGATCACGCCTCCGTCACGCGGCTGACGAGAAAACACACCAGCTACCACAAACGAGTCGCTCCAGCACAGCAGCTCCGTGTGTGTTCAGGCACATTCATCACAAACAGTGCAGGCTCTGCACTATATATTCTGAATCCGTTTATTTTTAGATTTTCTGCTTTCATTTTAATTTTGGTTAAAATTGTAGTCATTCTGTTGTGTGTTTTTGTCATTATTATTATTGTAGTACAACAATGAAACTAAATTAAAATGAAAAACAATTCACAAAAAACTATCTTAATGGTTCAAATCTTACTAAAATTTATTTCAAGTGACAAAAATGTTTTTTAATGGTTTTAATTTTAGTTAAAGTGTTAGTTTACTATAATAATCCTAAAATGCATAGACAGAAATGACTTGAGATAAAAGCATCTCTTTCGACACTACTTGACTTCATCCTAAAAATAAAATAAAATTGTCTTTCTCTTTATTTATTCCTTCTCTTCGAGCTTGTACGTATTTGAACAATGCCTAAAACTTGGTATTACGAGCACTTCCTGTGACTGTTTGCCTCTTTATGAAGAATCACTATTCCCCAATTATAAATCGCTTTGGATAAAAGCGTCTGCTTTAAGTGCAAAAGACTAAAAATGATTTAGATGCTGAATTGTATCCGAACACGAAACACTGATTTGTGTGCATGCATTTTGATGCAACTATCACAAATTAAAATGCAGCACTCCGAGAAGTGTTCACAGCGCTTCACTTTTTCCACATTTTATGTTACAGCCTTATTCCAAAATGGATTAAATTCATTATTTTCCTCAAAATTCTACAAACATTACCCCATAATGACAACGTGAAAGATGTTTGTTTGAAATCTTTGCAGATGTATTAAAAAGAAAAGAAATAAATTACACGAGGATTAAGGCTGTAACGTATCAAAATATGGAAAAAGTGAACAGTACGATATCATCCGCTAGTGTGGATGCTAATATAGTAATTGTTCTTGATGTGAAGCTCAAAAACTGACAAGATTAATATGTATTAGGGGCCGTTCACACATAACACATTTTCCTACACAAGCGTGCTCTAGCTGATCATTGCGCTCACATCTTTTCCAGCGTCTTCTAAAAATGCGGTGCTCAAGACCTGCATTTCCTGTCTATTCCAGCGCCTGAATCAAACACGTGTTCTTAGCGTGTGACTGACGGCGGAGCGGCTGTCCTCGAGCGACTGCGCTGGCTCACGTCTTTACTTACAGGCAGTTTTCTGCACCATCTAGGGAGCTGCGAGCAGCGCAGAGACGCAAGAAGAAAACAATCAACACACAGAAACACGCATGCAGCATGCAATGAAACGTGACGCCGGGGTGTGCTGAGACGAGCCAGCGGCGGCGCTCACCTCGTTCATCGCCGGAGTGATAGTCGGTGCTGCGATGAAGATGACATACGGTGCAAACTCAGCCGTCCGCAAAACCTTCAGCGCCTGAGAACACACACCGAGAAAGAGTCAGAGAGAGAGAGACAGAGAGAGAGAGAGAGAGAGAGAGAGAGAGAGAGAGAGAGAGAGAGAGAGAGAGAGAGAGAGAGAGACGAAGAGAGAGAGAGAGAGAGAGAGAGGACGAGAGAGAGAGAGAGGAGAGGGGGAGCACACAGAGAGCGGGAGAGAGAGAGAGAGGACAGAGACACACAGAGAGAAGAGAGAGAGAGAGAGAGAGAGAGACACACAGAGAGGAGGACGACAGAGAGAGAGAGATGAGAGAGAGCACACACACAAGAGAGAGAGAGAGAGAGAGAGAGACACAGAGAGAGACACACAGAGAGAGAGAGAGACACACAGAGAGAGAGAGAGAGACACACAGAGAGAGAGAGAGACACACAGAGAGAGAGAGAGAGACACACAGAGAGAGAGACAAAAGCCTTAAATAATTCCACTGCCCCCGGCCCAACCCTGACGGAATCAGAAGTTAAATGTCTCCTCTTCGCAGATGATTTAGTCATTCTGTCAAAAACAAAAGAGGGACTACAGCAGCTCCTCGACGTCGTAGAGAGACATTCAGTCAAACGTGGGCTCTCAAAATTAACCTCGCAAAAACTAAAATAATGATTTTTCAAAATAGATCCAGATGTAGGGAAAATAAATACATCTTTCGAGCAGGAAACCAAGTCCTCCAACCACCCAGGAATACACATATCTGGGATTAAAACTGAGTTCAACAGGGAACTTCAATCTGGCTGTGAATGAACTGAAGGCAAAAGCACTGAGAGTATTCTACATGATTAAAAATACTATTCGACATGAAATTCCAATTCAAACCTGGCTAAAAATCCTAAAAGCAATAATTGAACCAATTGCGCTGTATGGCAGCGAGATATGGTGACCTCTAAAAACCCAAGATTTCTCTAAATGGGAAAAAGAGGAAATCGAAACTCTGCATACACAAATTTGTAAAAACATCCTAAAAGTAAACAGAGCAACACCAAACAACTCGTGCAGAGCTGAATTAGGACAATACCCCTTATTGATCAGTATCCAGAAAAGAGCTGTGAAGTTCTACCAGCACCTGAAGCACAGCGAGCCGAGCTCATACCAGGCTGAAGCCCTGCGGTGTCAGGAGCAGAACCGGCACCGGAGCGCACTCTCACAGCTGATGCTCAAACTACAGCCAGACCAACACAGCACCATCTGGCCAAACCAAATTATAAAATTACAAAAACAAAATTACATCACCTATTGGAAAGATGCTACTAAATCACAAAAGAAGATGGAACTCTATTTAAAGCTGAAGAGAGATTATAAACCAGCAGAATACCTGAGCTGTGTGAAAGAGCATAAATTGAGAAAGACCCTAAGCAGATATAGACTGAGCGATCACCGTCTGGCTGTAGAGAGAGGACGGCACAGGCAGAGATGGCAGCCGAGAGAGCAGAGACTGTGTTCACTGTGCTCTCAGAGAGAGCTGGAGACAGAAGAACACTTCCTCATTCACTGTGATCACTATCACAGCATTAGATCACACTATTTCACCAGATTCCAACAACTAGAACCACATTTTATGGTATTACCAAATTCAGAGAAATTAAATCATATTTTGGGAGAAAAACTCTATCTCAATCACAACAGCAGCAAAGGTATGTAACAGCCTGCCACAAACTACGAGAGTCAGCCAGTGGACAAAACTAAAGTCTGAATGTTGAGACAAATACACACAAGTGTGTTTTTTATTTTTTATTTGATTTTAATTTGTTGTTATTTTTTATTTATTGATTTATAAATATATTCATGCATTTGTTTACTGATTGATTTTATTGATTATTTGTTCACTGCCTATGTAATGGCCAATGCTTTGGCAACACTGTACAAGTCATGCCAATAAAGCTCAATTGAATTGAATTGAATTGAATTGAGAGACAGAGAGACAGAGAGAGAGAGAGAGAGAAAGAGAGGGAGAGAGAGAGAGAGACACACAGAGAGAGAGAGAGACACACAGAGAGAGAGAGAGAGAGAGAGAGAGAGAGAGAGAGAGAGAGAGAGAGAGAGAGAAAGAGTTTTCTTTCCTTCATGTTCTTCTTCAAGACAATATCTTAACTATTTTCTTATTTCTTGTTTATTAAAGAAATGTATTCATGTAGTTATCTACTTAATGATTTATAGATCTATTCTTGTTTTGTTGATGTATTATAATATAATTATTTGTTCTTTGTTCAGTCAATGTTTTGTCAATACTGTGCAAGTCATGCCAATAAAGCTCACTTGAGATGAATTGAACTGAACTCAGTGAGAGAGAGAATGTAACCCTGGAGCACAAAACTATCATAAGGGTCATTTCAGTAAGCTGAATAAATAATCTCTCCATTGATGTGTGGTTTGTTAGAAGGACAATATTTGTCTGAGATACAACTATTTTAAAATCTGGAATCTAAGGGTGAAAAAGAATCTAAATATTGAGAAAATCATCTTTAAAGTTGTCCAAATGAAGTTCTTAGCAATGCATATTACTAATCAAACATTTAATTAATAAAAAATTACTCTATACCTGCGGCCACAATTCCAACATGTTGTCTATTGCTACAAATATCCCTGTGCTACTGATGACTGCTTCTGTGCTGCAGGGTGAGGAATGAGAGATGCGTCTGTACCTGCGGCTCCACGTCCAGGATGGCCACCATGTCCTGCTCGTGGATCTGGCGGATGGTCTCGAGGCGCGTGCCGTACATGGCGTCCTCGTGGCTGCCGTACTCCAGGTAATCATTGTTGGAGATGTCCTGCATCATCTGGTCATGTGACACGAAGAAGTAGTTCTTGCCGTTCTCTTCATCCTTCTTCGGAGGTCTGGTGGTGTCTGTCGGAGAGAGCGAGCGGTCAGTGATGGGTGGCTCATGGCGAGCTGCATCAGGCGTGAGGCGCGTCTCTTACGTGGGATGGGGTACGCGAATCTGTCGGGATGTTTTGTGATGAGAGTGTTCTTGATGTGTCTCCGGCCGACGCCGTGAGCTCCTGCAGACAGAGGAATCAGCGCCGCTGTTATCATCAATACTCTCTAAACTGAACTGAGCTGGATGATGAACTGATTTGAGTGTTTACTATTGTCCTTCTGCATTATTACACACTATTGTCCTATGTGGATAGTTCAGGCAAAAAGGAAAATTCCATCATTAATTATTCACCCTCATGTCGTTCTAAACCTGTAAGAGCTTCATTCATCTTCAGAACACACATTAAGATGTTTCTGATGAACTCCGAGAGCTCTCTGACCCTCCATAGACACGATCCTAACACATTCAAGACTCAGAAACTTACAAGACTTAACGATGTCCTTGCTATGTTTTTGTCTTGATTGTGTTAGGATCGTGTCTATGGAGGGTCAGAGAGCTCTCGGAGTTCATCAGAAACATCTTCATTTGTGTTCTGAAGATGAACAAAGCTCTTACAGGTTTAGAACGACATGAGGGTGAATAATTAATGACAGAATTCTCATTTTTGGGTGAACTATCCCTCAAAGCTGCTGTAAAAAGCGCTATATAAATAAAAGTGACTCGAGTTGATTACTGAACTGAACAATGACTGAACAATCTGTCATATCTGATGCATTCTACAACATTAATCTGTTATTTTTCTGTTTATTTCTATGAATCCGCTTTGAATCGATCTGTACTGTATAAAGTGACAGAAATAAATTACCCAGCAGCACCAGCGTTTTCCTCTTGAACGCCGGCAGCTTCACCACCTCTTCATACGTCACCAGATCTAGTTGGTCGAAGACTGGAGGAACGAGAGACGTGATCAGTGAGACGTGTGACGCCTGACAGGCGTCAGCGTGAATCAGCAGGAAACAGGAAATGATGTCATTCAGGTGTGATGAGAGCTGGTGAGAGGAACTCTGAATTAAATGAGCTGTGAGATTCTGTCCTCATCGGCTCGACCTCGTGACTTTGATTCCTCAGAGGAACATGAGATGAGACGTTTGGCAGAATGTTAATGCTGCTCTTTCACAGCAGATAATCATATATTCACTTTACATTTCCATGCGTTCCTCCCCGAACGATCAAACAGTGTTCAGAGCCACACGAGGGCGAGGGAATGATGACAGAACCTTCACTGCTGGAATACACTACAGCACTTCTGTCTCGCTTTTGCCCAATTTTACAGTCATCTGTTGAAGATCAGACCAGTTTTCAGATTTGAGGTGATCGATTTCACAAACAACTTGCGTAGAGTTTGTTGGACACAGAATCTGATTCCATCCAACATGTTTGATATTTTGAGCTGATTTAGATGATAGGTTTAGATTTGTCCCGTGTCGTGTGTGAGTTTGTTGTGTGTGGTAGTATACTTGTGTGCAGTCAGGAGCTTCTGATGATGGAATGACAGTGAAATGGAAAGTCAGTACTGTACTGGTTTAGACACTATTACAAGAGAAATGTATAAACAGAAACAGGAGGTAATAGTGGAACTAAGTAACCGGGGTCCTTAGCGAGGGGTGGGGGGGGCATAATGATATACTGATTATTATTATTATTATTATTAATATGATTGATGAGGTGTTGTGTTGTGAGGGGCCCAACATTTGGTGCTTCGCCCCTGAACAGAAAATCATAACATTATGTTGGACGTGATCCTTATGTTATGAAGAGGAGCGATTTTTCAACTAAACTGAAATACTTGCCTGCCTTGACGGCGGTGCTGAGCTACTAACCCTGACTGCAAACAAGCTATTTCAACAGTGAATCCGTCATTTATTATGCGGGACGCTGGATACGTGTCCCTCCTGAGTCTCTGCTGCATGTACAGGTGTGCAGCCGGAAATGCTGAATCGATTATAGCCTTTGAAAGCGAGCACACAGCGCTTCCATACAAACACTAAAAAGCTGTCACTCACTTCAGTTTAATCACAATCTCACAGTGCTCCGTTATAAACAATGAGGCTCTCTGAACTGCAAATATCTTGTTTACATCATTTCGTGGCGTTTAGCATTGAGTGAATTCTGACCGTCTCTTGCTGAATGCACAAGAGTTGGCAGCCCTGTATCTATTTATATATTAATATCTTAATATATTATTATATCTTATATTAACCATTTGCACACACAAGCAAATTTCCGCACACAATAAAAGATCCTCGTGGTTTCTCAGTTTGATTGGAGCATCCATAAACAACACAAAACAAGCATTTTGAGTTTCTGCTAGTGATTTCTATACAGAATAATCACTTCCTGCCCTCCAGCTGCATTTAGTGCCACAGCAATGACATCATCTGCAAACAACCTGTTCATTCAACATGAACTGATGATGAGTTCAGGCTTGTGCTAGTCACAGATGAATTCAAGTCAAAGCTCCTGATTAGCACATGCCTTATCTCATCGTTAGTAAGTAATACTGAATCCAGGTATTAGAACACGGTTATCAAGTGTGCTGTCATTTCAAAGCTGTGTGACGTTAAAGTGCTGTAGTGTGTCCCAGCATTAGTGATCTCCTGCTCGTTGGAGGAAGTTCTACAGCCCTCACAGGAAGTGACTGAAGCAACACAACACTGTCAATCACATCGACTGATTTCAACATCACAAAAACACTGAACTCATGCCTTTACTAGTCGCCCGGGTGACATGGGTAACAAATAACAAGCACAAACACAACAACCGCTTGTTACTTTAGCAAGAGGAGATCGACACGATTAGTTACTTACATGCAGGAGGCCATTAAAGGGAGACAGCGTGTAAAATGGACAGGGGTCAGTTAAACACACTTTACACACACACACACTCACACACACACCACTCTGCTGTTACACAACAACACAATCAGCAGGACAGTTTCGTTGTGGTCAGGACGCTTGGACTCATGGGAATGTGATCATTATTTTGAGTCCCTGAGATCACGGCGTTGATCCTGATGCAGGAACGACAACACTTCCTCATCAACACCATTTTAACCAGTAAACAGAAAGAACTAGGGATTATTAATAACATTACATTATATTATACATTATATTATATTGACAATAAGTCATTTAGCAGATGCTTTTATCCCAGACAACTTACGAATGAGTACAATAGAATAAAACAGAGTCAGCAAGAGAGCAATAATAGAGTGCTGTGATAAGTGTCAGCCTAACACAGCACACAAGAGTCTTTTATATAATAAATAAAAAAAAAACAAGTAGATAAAATAGAAAAAGAATAAGGAGTGCTAGAGGTAACGTTAGAGGGTCAGATTAAGACGGAAGAGCTGTGTTTTTAGTTATTTGTTGAAGATGGATGAGGTCGTTCCAGGTCACTCCGTGAAAGTGATTTTGTGTTTAGATTATATTACACCTTGCTCCTGTGACATACACCACGCAGCACTTTCACATCGCACGGTCATGTAGTAACTGACAAAATGATCTTGTGGACTCTAAATAACATCCTGTGGTCATGACATATTATGACACGCGTCACAGAACTGAGTGCAGTGGGCAGTGGAGCCATGTTCAGTGTGTGTCAGCAGCGTCTCTCAGATCTGATCTGGTGTCAGAGGTCAGCAGATTCACTCACACACACACACACACACACACACACACTTCAGCAGCGACAGACATCCAGTCAACATTCATGAAAATATGGTTTAAAATATATCTACTGTTTTTTACTTACTATTTATTTACCGTGGGAAACACTGGTATAAAAACCATTACGTCTATGGAATGTCCCCATAAAACATGGAAACCCAATGTGTGTGTGTGTGTGTGTGTGTGTGTGATTATTCAGTTGATGTCATGATGAAGGACGGTCCGCTGCTCATTACCTGCGTTGTGTTTGGCTAAGTATTTGTCTTTGTATTGTTTCTTCTTCTTGCCGAACCATGTACAGCTGGCCTGCTGCTCCTGCTTGGTCTTCTCCATCGCTATACACGCCACACGCCTGATGAACACACACACACACACACACACACAGGTGCATGAGGCAGGGCGTGGCGCTCACATGAGTGCAGCTGTGGTCTGTGTTTCTCACCACTCCTGCAGCTCCGGCGAGGGAATGAGGCCCGCCGTGCCGTTCTTGGTGTTCTCCAGTTTGCCCTGCCACCAGTTATGATCGTCCTTACTGATGATCTGGATGATGTCACCCACCCGGAAACGAATGCCGGCCTCTTTACAGGGAATCAGGTCATCTTTAGCCGGATCGTACTCGAACTGCGCTCGAACGTAAATCTGCAGAAACACACGAGTGAGCGTTAGAAAAACAACAGCGTGTCAACTGTCCATTCATCACTTCAACTAGTAAAGCTTATGATTAGGGCTGTCCATCGACACAGTGATGGGAATACAAATAACACAATAATCATTATTCTTATAATTACTCTTATCAATAAAACACCATTTGTGACCCTGGAGCACAAAACCAGTCATAAGGGTCAATTTTTAGCAATTAAGACTTATAGATCATCTGAAAGCTGAATAAATCATCTCTCCATTGATGTATGGTTTGTTAGGAGGACAATATTTGTCTGAGATACAACTATTTGAAAATCTGGAATCTGAGGGAGCAAAAAAATCTAAATATTGAGAAAATCATCTTTAAAGTTGTTCAAATGAAGTTCTTAGCAATGTATATTACTAATCAAAAATTAAGTTTTGATATATTTACAGTAGGAAATTTACTAAATATCTTCAAGGAACATGATCTTTACTTAATATCCTAATGATTTTTGGCATAAAAGAGAAATGTATAATTGTGACCCATACAATGTATTGTTGTCTATTGCTACAAATATACCTGTGCTACTGATGACTGCTTCTGTGCTGCAGGGACACATATCCAGTTAAAAAGATCAATTTTCTATCTGCATTGTTTAATATTTAAAAAAAAAATTAATTGAACTAAATGAACAGGTTGAATTGACAGCCCTAATTATAATGTAACTGCATATAATACACACACACACACACACACACACACACACACACAGTCAACCAATCAGATGTGAGCAAACCCCATTGACGGACAGCACGGGGGTGTCTAAGAAGCCAATCATCTGTGAGGGGCGGGGCCAATCACACTACTAGGATGGACACAGACGTGATTGGCAGGTGGGTTAGTGTCATGTACCACCACTATGGGATGCTGGGGGTCTATAAGCACCAACTAGAGAAGCAAAGCCTGATGGGAAATGAATCTGGCTCTACTGGATCCGAGAAACTCACCTTCCGAGACATTTTATCCTTGACTGCAGATCTGGAGATCTAAGGGTTTGAAAGCATCTCACACACACACACACACACACACACACACATACGTGGACAGGAAATGAAAGGATGCAGGAATCGCATTGTACAGCAGTAGGGTGAGGGGATGGGCGTTAAAGGCCTATTCACACTCAACACAGACCTCTCTTTCACACGAAGATATGCAATCAGAAATTCACCTGTCAACAAGTGATGCTTTTTTCATTATCACTTACAAAAAAATCTCCAGTGCAAAATTAAATATCCAGACTGTTTTAATGAAGCTTTCAGCTGCCAATAAAAGAGGAGGACTCTGATTATGATGTTCATCACATTTAATCAGTGCAGAAAAGGGAATAAACCTCCAGAGATTGACGGGATGAACTTTGACCTCAGGCGAGTGACAGACCGATCGCTTTAGCTCAGGTATGTTTCTCAGAACGATGATGTAAACTGAAAACCCATGTGGTTGTCGGTGTGAAGAGATCTTCAGGTGGAGATACACACACACACACACACACGCACGCACGCACGCACGCACGCACGCACGCACACACACACACACACACACACACACACACACACACACACACACACGACAGCAACACGGACTCACCTGTCTTCCTTTGGGCTGGATAGTTGATGGCAGATCCTGCACAGAGAAATTATTACAAACCCGATTTCAAAAATGTTGGGACACTGTACAAATTGTGAGTAAAAAAGGAATAGAATAATTTACAAATCTCATAAACTTATATTTTATTCACAATAGAATATAGATAACATATCAAATGTTGAAAGTGAGATATTTTGAAATGTCATGCCAAATATTGGCTCATTTTGGATTTCATGAGAACTACACATTCCAAAAAAGTTGGGACAGGTAGCAATAAGAGGCCTTAAAAGATAAATGTACATATAATGAACAGCTGGAGGACCAATCTGCAACTTATTAGGTCAACTGGCGGCATGATTGGGTATAAAAAGAGCCTCTCAGAGTGGAAGTGTCTCTCAGAAGTCAAGATGGGCAGAGGATCACCAATTCCCCCAATGCTGCGGCGAAAAATAGTGGAGCAATATCAGAAAGGAGTTTCTCAGAGAAAAATTGCAAAGAGTTTGAAGTTATCATCATCTACAGAGCATAATATCATCCAAAGATTCAGAGAATCTGGAACAATCTCTGTGCGTAAGGGTCAAGGCCGGAAAAACCATACTGGATGCCCGTGATCTTCGGGCCCTTAGACGGCACTGCATCACATACAGGAATGCTACTGTAATGGAAATCACAACATATGCTCCCATCCAGACGTCGTCTCTTTCAGGGAAGACCTTGCATTTTCCAACATGACAATGACAGACCACATACTGTTACAACATCATGGCTGCGTAGAAGAAGGATCCGGGTACTGATGATGGCCAGCCTGCATCCAGATCTTTCACTCATAGAAAACATTTGGCGCATCATAAAGAGGAAGATGCGACAAAAGAAGACCTAAGACAGTTGAGCATCTAAAAGCCTGTATTAGACAAGAATGGGACAACATTCCTATTCCTAAACTTGAGCAACTTGTCTCCTCAGTCTTCCAGACGTTTGCAGACTGTTATAAAAAGAAGAGGGGATGCCACACAGTGGAAAACATGGCCTTGTCCCAACTTTTTTGAGATGTGTTGATGCCATGAAATTTAAAATCAACTTATTTTTCTCAGTTTAAACATTTGATATGTCATCTATGCTGTATTCTGAATAAAATACTGCAATTTGAAACTTCCACATCATTGCATTCTGTTTTTATTCACAATTTGTACAGTGTCCCAACTTTTTTGTAATGGGTTTGTACCTTTATAAACCACTTACTTCCTACATGAACTATTAGTTTCAAACACAGATAAACAAAGCTGATGGGCTCAAACTCTTAAAGGGATAGTTCACCCAAAAATGAAAATTACCCCATGATTTACCCAGTATATGACTTTCAGACGAATCCAATCAGAGTTAAATTTAAAAACATCCTGGCTCTTCCAAGCTTTATAATGGCAGTGGATGGGTGTTATTTTTCAGTAGTTCATAAAGCGCATGCATCATCATAAAAACTGCAGAGAAGAGAGAAAAACAAACACCGGTCATGAAGTAGAAGTACTAAACAAGGATTTCTGAAGAAAAATGTCAGGAGGATTTTGATGTAAGCCAGAGACTGGTTTTCTTTGCTAAAGTAAGGAAACTGTGCTTCCTTTGCTCCTGTAAACAAAAGATGGTTCTTGAGACTAGAATATTAACACCCATCCACTGCCATTACAAAACTCGGAAGAGCCAGGATGTTTTTATATTTAACTCTGAAATTCGTATACTTCTAGGATGGCTTGAGGGTGAGTAAATCATGGGGTAAAATTAAATTTTGGGTGAACTATCCCTTTAAGACAGACATCAGTTTCACAATATCTCACTGTTTACTGTCCAGAGTAATGCAAAAAAAAAAAAGGGGGCTTGAATCTTCCTCTAAACCTATAATGCTTTGAATGTAAGGGTTTGGTGTGGTTTATTCTGAGTCTTACTAAGATGGAGCTGGTGATGCTGGAGTGGCCGTTCGCAGGAGACTGTCTGGGCAGATCAGGGGACTCTTTCTGAAACGCCAGAGTAAAACAGAGACGCTCATGTGATCTGTACATTTAGTGTTGATATTCCAGGAGCGACCAGCGTGTGGCGCTCTGACGTGAAAACACTTACATCACAGGACAGAGACTGACTGCGGTAACTGGGCACAATTTTGAAGGTGATGCTGCCTCGCATCTCCCGCTGTTAGAAAACAAAACACATGTTACTGACTAAAACTGACCGCTGATGCAAACACAGTCACCAGGAGTGCAGCATCAGAGACGTGTGAGTGTGTGTCCACTTAAACATTTATACTGACAGATTTAAGAGGCAAATTCATAGCTAAAAGAGAGCTAAACCTGACAAAAACTCCTTTTGGGGATGTGCTTGTTTCTAAAACAGTTCAAGTATAATAAAGTAAATCCATTTTTTTTTTAATGTAACTATGCATAGGTCTTCTGTTGGTTAGTGTGTGGTTTTGGTATTTATAACTAGATGTATAAAAAGGAAGTTCATGTAATATCCCTAGTTAGAGAGCTGAGCAAACATGTTCGTGTCACTTTCAGTATCAAGTCAGCATATTGATTGTAATAGGCCTGGTTTCACAGACAAGGCTCAGATGAAGTCAGGATTAGGCCATACTTCAGTTACGACATTATAGTAGTTTTTATTTGAGAAAAAAAAAAAAAGAAAAAAAAAACCTTACTTGGTTACAATGGCTTATTTTATTTTATTTAGATGCCGTATTTTAAGAGATGTCAGTGCAAGTCTCTTGCAGTTGAAACATGCATTTTATTTTTCTGGGGCTAGGCTTAAGTCTTGTCTGTGAAATCATATTGCACTTATTAAAGCATCTGTTGTTGTCATTGATTAAATACGTTATGATGAGTAGTTTGGCAGGTTTATAGTTGGGACAGGAGGACCGGAGGAGGAGAAGTCCTGTCTGAGAGTTATCAGACGTGTCTGGTTGGTTTACTCGAATGGTTACCACTGAGTGACTCAGTCTTTGCTTTAGTTATGATCCTCATCTCTAGCACTAGTGTTCTGTTTTGTTCTGCTGTGTTTCTGTCTCTCACACACCAGCATCTTCTGCAGCTGCTCCACCGTCTGATTGGCGACACTGATGCCGTTGATTTCACGAATCTCGTCTCCAACATGCAGCGTCCCTGAGAAACAACAGCATACGTGAGCACAGAGACACACACACACACACACACACACACACACACACACACACACACACACACACACAGAGCCGTACCCTGTCTGTGGATCATCCCGCCGTGCATGATTCTAGCCACGATGCAGTGGTTCAGGTCGTTCATCTTCAGCGTGATGCCCTGTCGACACACAATCACACCAGCATCACAAACGTCCCTCCCGCGTCTCGTCTCCGATCTTAAACTCACACGACTGTCTTCAGCGGCTTATCATGGAATTAAAACCATTTCAGAATCGATGAACTTTACAGTTATTGATCTGAACTAAAATAAAGATCTGAATAATATCACCAGTCTTCTGTAAACGAGCACAATTTGGATTCGTCTCATATTTGTCTGCATCAATGATTCTGTTATTTTCCGGTTTATTACTCTGAAGCTGTTTTGAAACTATATTGTATAAAGCGCTATGGAAATAACGGTGACTTGACTAAAAATAGAGTCCTATTTTGTTTGCATGCAACACCATTACCACATGATTTTCCACTCCATGAACAGATAACTGTGACACACAGATGTGTTTATTAATCTAGAAATCAATAAAATGAAAGTTTCAGAATGTGTATTGTTATATACAGTACTTCCTTTTTAGTATTTGTTTTGTTTTGTTTTTTGGAAACTGTGGTAACAAAGCTCCCCCAAAACCACTTTATTTTAAGGTGTCCTTGTTACAGTGTAATCATACATGTGAGTGATATTAATTAACTACATGTACTTACTATATGGCAAGGGTTAGGATTTGGCTTGCATGTAATTATGCATCATTTATTGTTATTATAATAGTAAGTACATGTAACAAAGACACCTTAAAATAAAGTGTTAGCCAAAACAGCTCATAAAACATTTACTTTGAGCTCCAGAGCTGGAAACAGTTTTGTTTCAAGGTCTATTAATCTTTTATAATGTTGCTGGTCTGTGATGATCTGACAGCGGTGGCTCATGAAACAGTGAGTGTGTACCATGGGCTCGTCCGTGTTCTTCTGGAACTGCACCAGGCGCACACGCGTGACGTTCTCCAGGTCCATGTCTCCGTTGATGCTCTCGGGCGAGTCTCCATTTAGGTAAGGGGATGTGGGCGGAGGTGTCACTCGGAGCGCCTCGTCGCTGTAAACCTCATGAGCCACAACATCATGAGTCTGCAGCAGCGCCTGCGACAGGAACAACACACTCAGCATCTGCAGCGTCAAACACTCATCTCTGAAACACACCGTCCTCAGCATCTGTGTGGATCAGAGCACCTCTGCACGGACAGATCACAATCAATGACGAACATACATGCATCATGTGTGCACATACAAACTAATTACACACGCCACACCTGCAGTTTATCACGGGGTTAGTGTGTGCGTGTAAGTGTGACAGTGTGACCACTTGTTTATTTGGTCACTAAAGTAATAAGAGGCAGGATCAGCTCACATCTGAGCGGAAGAAAAAACCACACAGCAGAGAAAAACTTCTAACACTTCAGATTCACAAGTCATATGACACTTCAATGCAAATTTAAAGTAAACATAATGCATATAATTTACATTTAATCATTTAGTCTTAGATTTAATCCAAAGCAACTTGAGTGACTTTTTGAAGCAATCAAAATCAAGAGAGCAATGATATGCAAGTGCTCTAACGAGTCTCAGTTAGCTTAATGCAGCACACGCAGCAAAGGTTTTTTTTTATTATATAATAAATAAATAAAAAAAAACAATAGAAAAAGAATAGAGCAAGCTAGTGTTAGAGGCCTTTTTTTGCTTTCTGTTAACTGTATAAATGATAAATAAAAAGAAAACAGATAGAATACAAAAAGAATAGAGAAGCTAGTGTTAGTTTTTTTTTAAAGAATAGAATTAGAATAGAGTGGTAGAGTAAGATTGTCAAATAAAGACAAGTTTATATAAAGTCACACACAATATAAAAACACACAAAGCAAACAAACAATCAACCTACCTAATAAATAAATAAATAAAATATAACCAACCAACATATTTTTACACACATTTTATGTTGTATAAATTTGCACACATTACTGCATCAAGTACAATCATGAATAAACCCTGTATTTATTAATTAATAATCTAGATTAATGCGTGCTGTAAAAGTCTTGTTCATTGTTAGTTCATGAAACCTACTGAATTATGCTTAAACCTAATAAACTAATGCTTTTTTGTAAATATCAGATATTATTCTCAGTCTGGACTATGAGGGGAGCCAGCAGCAAAAATAACAAATTATAATATAAAAATAATAAGAATATGTAAAGAAACATTCTTAAATGTGTGAAGTCATCAATACATGTGTTAACATTCTGTTAATTTGTTATTTTAAAGCAAGTCCGTTAAGGCTGTGAATCACATAATCAGGATGATCTGAACAAAAGCAGATCACACTCAAATCTCCTCAACACGACAAATACTGCAGGAAGCGGCTGCTATCCCAGAATTCCTCACCCGTGTTTTCCAGAGCAGGTACTCTGTGTCCGTGTGGAACTCCATGACCGGATCGGATGAGCGCGGATCTTCCCTCTTTCAGCACTTTCTCTGAAGTGTTTCCCTCAATCTGACGGCTGCTCTATAACGCCTCCCTCCCCATACACACACACACACACACACACACACACACACACACACACACACACACACACACACGGCTCATCCCTTCTCCCTCTGTGACCCGTGTCTCTGTATTAAAGCGCCGCCGGCTGTTGAAGCAGCTGCTCGTTTCACTGCAGCTTTACAGTTCAAGTGGCTCGACGTGAAAGGCTGAATGTCACCAAAACGTCAATATTTCACACCAAAATAAAAAGAAAGAGATATGAAATTGTATTTAGCGTAAAGAAAACGAAGCCTGATTTTAGGACCATTAGGAGTTTTGCACTGTGACATTATTTTCATGACAATTAAACACATTTCAACCAAACATCATCACTGCTGTAATGTGGACAAGGACTAATTATATTTAATATTTCATTTAAATGACAAAATGCATATTAAAGCTACAAATGCAATAAGGATACATCATGCTAGAATTTATTGTTGCTTTTAACAGGGTTTCTGCAAACACATTATATAAAATATAAGAAAACACATTGTATAAAATATAAGAAAACACATTGTATAAAATAATTATATTATTTTATATTTGATAAAATAAATACCTTTAAGGCTCTGCTCAGCAAAACCTGAGAATAAGAACACAAATATTTTTTTTTCTGAATATATATATATATATTAATGAGTTTATGATTAAAACAAGAACAAATATCTGTCAGTGGACTCAGAAAATCAACTTGATTCACAAGGAAAATAAGTTTTTATTCCTCACTTGTTCTTGTTTTAATCAGAAACTCACTTTATTTTGATCAGTTTCTCAGAAGACAATGTGTCACATATCCAGTAAATTTATTTAAGGATGTTTATATATTTGACAAACAAGACAAAAACACTGAGGACTGTATTAATTTTTAGCAATACATGTAACATTTAATGCCACGACTTTATGAATTAAAGACTTTCTCCTCTGATTTAAGACCTTTTAATAATCTTAATTTGTGAATTTAGATTTTTTAAAACCCACAGAATCCCTGGATTAATAGAAATCACTTGTTTAATTTGGATGACTGTATTACAGTACACAAATTCACAGGATAAACGTTTATTTTTGTCATGAAATAATGTGACTATCAAACAGTCCTGAAGTAGACCTGCTTTCCTGAAATGTTTTACTGGTTTTGAGGTGAAATATGACCTGGACATTCTTTACAATATTCTCTCGTAAGCGTCTGCTAAATTGATAAGCGTCCACATCTGGAGGCGTCTCGTCTCGCTGAAGCTGCATGCGCTCTATGCATCTGTGTGACTCAACCTGAAACAGTTGTTGTGGTTTTCATCTGAGCGCAAGCAGAGCGCTGCGTCCGACGGCTTCCACTCACCATGAAATGAGGCTGAGTCAGGATTCTCTTCAGCTCTTTTGCCTCCATGTTCTCAGGATAACAGGAGAGCATCTCCAACACCTGCCGAGAAACACAGGTCACAGCACAGAACGCCATTACTGGTTAAAGAAATAAATAAATACATAAAAATTATATATATAGATCCAGAAGAACTTTAGCAACGTCTCCAAGATGCTTCAAGAAACCTCCTGCAAAGCTCCAGTACTGTTAGAAGTTTGAGGCACTTGTGTAAAAAAGCTGTAAAATTAGGATGCTGTCAAAAATAATGTCATTTTTATCAATTATCTTCTATGAACTGAATGAAATCATCATTTGGTGGAGCATGCTCTGTGTTTAGAGCAGGTTTTGTCCTCGGTGCACTTGAGCAGAGTTTCTCTATCTTCGCAGGAGGTCTCTCGAAGCGTCTCGGAGACACAGTTCTTCTGGATTGAGTCTGTCTCAGTTTGTTCTGTTTCTTCATGTGACTCCAGACAGACTGATGATGATCAGATCACATCTCTGAGTGCAGCACAAACACCTCACTGCAGTATTAACATTAATGACCTGAATATATATTTGTAAATGTAAACTGATATTTCCTTCTGACACACTACAGCACAAGATAGAAATAACTGACTTAAAAACATTTCTTACCTGCTGAAGATACTAGTGTTCTAATGATTCTGGCCAACACTGTATTATTAATTATATTAATGTAAAACAGAGATTAAGAAGTTAAATCACTGTAACTGAGTGTTACATGACGAACCCTCATATTCTGATTTACAGTTACATTTAGTCATTTAGCAGATGCTTTTATCCAAAGTGACTTACAATGTAGAAACAATCAGACCAACGAGAGAG